>NW_027011844.1:387615-407615 GCF_036934945.1 Oncorhynchus masou masou | reverse complement strand
GCTGCTGTCATGGGGCTCTGTAGGGTGTGTTTGTGAACAGAGCCCCAGGCTCTCTCTCTCTCTCTCTCTCTCTCTCTCTCTGTGTCTCTCTCTCTCTCTCTCTCTCTCTGTGTCTCTCTGTGTCTCTCTCTGTCTCTCTCTCTGTGTGTCTCTCTGCCTCTCTCTCTCTCTCTCTCTCCGTTTCTCTCACTCTCCCCTCTATCTCCTCTCTCTCTCCTTCTGTTCTCCCTCCCTCTCTCCTTCTGTTCTCCCACTCTCTCTCCTTCTGTTCTCTCTCTCTCTCCTTCTGTTCTCCCACTCTCTCTCCTTCTGTTCTCTCTCTCTCTCCTTCTGTTCTCCCTCTCTCTCTCCTTCTGTTCTCCCTCTCTCTCCTTCTGTTCTCCCTCTCTCTCCTTCTGTTCTCCCTCTCTCTCTCCTTCTGTTCTCCCTCTCTCTCCTTCTGTTCTCCCTCCCTCTCTCTCTCTCCTTCTGTTCTCCCTCTCTCTCCTTCTGTTCTCCCTCCCTCTCTCTCTCTCCTTCTGTTCTCCCTCTCTCTCCTTCTGTTCTCCCTCCCTCTCTCTCTCTCCTTCTGTTCTCCCTCTCTCTCCTTCTATTCTCCCTCCCTCTCTCTCTCTCCTTCTCTTGTTGTGTTTGTTTATAGAGTCCTGCAGGAAGGCTAATTGTTCCCCTGTAATTGATTGGCCACGGCAGAAATTGTTTTCTCAGTGGGACAACTGAGAAAGCACACCGATGCCGTTTTTGGTGTCACGGTGCAATGATAAAACTGTGTGGGGGGGTGTGGGACAACAATTACCCACCCCCCACACCCCTCACCCCCCATCATCCCCAGTGAAAGTTGTGCCCCTGGTGAGCAGTTTGGGTTGACGTAACAGTGGAGAGTTGGTTGTTAGCAGTTTGTACTGACTTAGTTGCTGACTGTGTTTTCCCCTGTTCCGTTCTCCAGCCCTGCTCACCGAGAACTGAGCACTTTGTGATGGCGTGTTTCCCAGAATGCATTAGTCTTCCAGTCTGACGGGACAAGCGAGAGTTGTTGTTCCCCGCTGCTAGAGAATGAATGTTCTGCACCGTCATGGAAACACACATCCAAACTTAGAGACTGACGATGTAGAGGAAGGAGTGTGTGTCATGCTGACCTCTGACCTCTGTCCTCTGTAGAACCTGTGGTTCCGGGTCAGGAGAACGCTGCAGAGCTACAAGCCGCGCTGGTGTAGAGAACATGAAGACTGGAACCTCTACCTGTTCTCCCCTCGGAACTCGTGAGTCACACATACACACACACACACACACGCACGCACACACACACACACTCGCGCACACACACACACACACATACTTGTTGTCTTACCTTCTCATAAATACTGTATCTTCCTCCTCTGTGCTGATTTCCCCCTCCCTCCCTCCCTCCCTCCCTCCCACCTCTCTCACCCTCCCTCCCTCACCCCATCCCCTCTCTCCCCCTCCTCACATCTCCTTTCCCCTCCCTCACCCCATCCCCTCTCTCACCCTCCCCTCTCTCTCCCTCCTCACCCCTCTTTCCCCCCCTCACCCCATCCCCTCTCTCCCCCTCCTCACCCCCTCTTTCCCCCCCCTCACCCCATCCCCTTCCCCCTCTCCTCTCCTCCCCTCCCTCCCCCTCCCCCTCTTTCTCCCACCCTCCCTCACCTCATCCCCCCATCCCCCTCCTTCCTCCTCCCACCCCCCCCTCCCTCACCTCACCCTCCCACCCCCACCCCCTCCTCTCTCCCTCCCTCCTCTAGGTTCCGTGTGTGGGCTAAGGGGATGATATCTCATAAGATGTTTGATCACGTGGTCCTCCTCTTCATCTTCCTCAACTGCATCACCATCGCTCTGGAGAGACCCGGCATTCTGCCTCACAGCACCGTAAGACACTAGGGCTGGTGTTATACCCTATTTTACTATATACCAGTATTGATGCATTATACTTTACCTTCTAGAACCCTATTTATACTTTACCTTCTAGAACCCTATTTATACTTTACCTTCTAGAACCCTATTTATACTTTACCTTCTAGAACCCTATTTATACTTTACCTTCTAGAACCCTATTTATACTTGACCTCCTAGAACCCTATTTTTACTTTACCTTCTTTAACACTATTTTTACTTTACCTTCTAGAACCCTATTTTTACTTTACCTTCTAGAACCCTATTTTTACTTTACCTTCTAGAACCCTATTTTTACTTTAAATTCTAGAACCCTATTTTTACTTTACCTTCTCGAACCCTATTTTTACTTTACCTTCTAGAACCCTATTTTTACTTTACCTTCTAGAACCCTATTTTTACTTTACCTTCTAGAACCCTATTTTTACATTACCTTCTAGAACCCTATATTTACTTTACCTTCTAGAACCCTATTTTTACTTTAAATTATAGAACCCTATTTTTACTTTACCTTCTCGAACCCTATTTCAATGTGGTTGGTTAGGCTTCATTATTAATGCCATTTCAGACTTGAAGTCGATACAACAACTATGATAGCTGAGGTTCATATGAATATTAGATCAGAACCTAACATTTTAGGGTCCATACACAGATCGGCTACAGACTGTAGCTAGCTACACATCCATAGGCACACAGATCGGCTACATACTGTAGCTAGCTACACATCCATAGGCACACAGATTGGCTACATACTGTAGCCAGCTACACATCCATAGGCATACAGTTATTTTGATCCTCCACTACACAATTAGAAAGTAAATAGTGACCTAGCTATGTTACTTCAGCTGTATTGCAAGGCAAGCTTACACAATTGTACATTCAATTTGTGGTAAATGCTTTCAGCTAGCTAGATTCTTTACATCCACTGTTTCTCAAGACGACAGCCTGGTTTACTGGTTTTCTCAGGAGTCCCTAAAACATTAAACAATGTCATACTGTACTCATTTCATAACACCAGCTAGGTGGCTGGCTAATGTTAGCTAACTTGCTAAATCACGATTTTCATAAATTAACTTTATGACAGAAAATGATGCACAATCGTTCGTCTCTACATTAACTGACATATTCCTCTCGATTGTAAATGTTTTGCTTGACTCGTTATGACGTTATAATTACTTGTTTCCACCGTAAAGTTTTGTCAGCCATCTTTGCTGAAGAAAGTCACCAGGGAGCGGTGGCTCGCTTCAAATTCGTCATTGGAACCACTCAATATGATTGGTTATATAAAAACCTTGGGACCCAAATGCATAATGAGTGATCTAACTCCCCCTGGTGGTGGTCTGGAGCCGTGACGCTGGGTACCTCTAACTCCCCCTTGTGGTGATCTGGAGCCGTGACGCTGGGTACCTCTAACTCCCCCTGGTGGTGGTCTGGATCCATGATACTGGGTACCTCTAAGTCCCCCTGGTGGTGGTCGGGAGCCGTGACGCTGGGTACCTCTAAGTCCCCCTGGTGGTGGTTTGGAGCTGTGATGCTGGGGTCCTCTAACTCCCCCTTGTGGTGGTCTGGAGAAATGAAGCCGTGACGCTGGGTACCTCTAAGTCCCCCTGGTGGTGGTCTGGAGCCGTGATGCTGGGTACCTCTAACTCCCCCTGGTGGTGGTCTGGATCCGTGATACTGGGTACCTCTAAGTCCCCCTGGTGGTGGTCTGGAGCCGTGATGCTGGGTACCTCTAAGTCCCCCTGGTGGTGGTCTGGAGCCGTGATGCTGGGTACCTCTAAGTCCCCCTGGTGGTGGTCTGGAGCCGTGATGCTGGGTCCCTCTAAGTCCCACGGTGTGAACTCGCAAACTTTTAAAGGAGGAACCACTGTAGCTAAGCATATTGTTTATGCCACTGTATCATAAATCAAAGTGAAATAGGTGAAACATGAATATGTTAGCTAGCTGGCATATTCATCGTCTGGTCTAACGGTCGTCGGAACATCTAAGCTCGTACGTAGAAACGCATCATCTGGTCTAACGGTCGTCAGAACATCTAAGCTCGTACGTAGAAACGCATCGTCTGGTCTAACGGTCGTCGGAACAACTAAGCTCGTACGTAGAAACGCATCGTCTGGTCTAACGGTCGTTGGAACAACTAAGCTCATACGTAGAAACGCATCGTCTGGTCTAACGGTCGTTGGAACATCTAAGCTCGTATGTAGAAACGCATCGTCTGGTCTAACGGTCGTCGGAACAACTAAGCTCGTACGTAGAAACGCATCGTCTGGTCTAATGGTCGTCGGAACAACTAAGCTCGTACGTAGAAACGCATCGTCTGGTCTAACGGTCGTTGGAACATCTAAGCTCATATGTAGAAACGCATTGTCTGGTCTAACGGTCGTCGGAACAACTAAGCTCGTACGTAGAAACGCATCGTCTGGTCTAACGGTCGTTGGAACAACTAAGCTCGTATGTAGAAACGCATCGTCTGGTCTAACGGTCGTTGGAACAACTAAGCTCGTATGTAGAAACGCATTGTCTGGTTTAACGGTCATCGGAACATCTAAGCTCGTATGTAGAAACGCATCGTCTGGTCTAACGGTCGTCTGAACAACTAAGCTCGTATGTAGAAACGCATCGTCTGGTCTAACGGTCGTCGGAACAACTAAGCTCGTATGTAAAAATGCATCGTCTGGTCTAACGGTCGTCGGAACAACTAAGCTCGTACGTAGAAACGCATCGTCTGGTCTAACGGTCGTCAGAACATCTAAGCTCGTATGTAGAAATGCATCGTCTGGTCTAACGGTCGTCTGAACAACGAAGCTCGTACGTAGAAACGCATTGTCTGGTCTAACGGTCGTTGGAACATCTAAGCTCGTATGTAGAAACGCATCGTCTGGTCTAACGGTCGTCAGAACAACTAAGCTCGTATGTAGAAACGAATCGTCTGGTCTAATGGTTGTTGGAACAACTAAGCTCGTACGTAGAAACGCATTGTCTGGTCTAACGGTCGTCAGAACAACTAAGCTCGTACGTAGAAACGCATCGTCTGGTCTAGCGGTCGTCAGAACAACTAAGCTCGTATGTAGAAACGCATCGTCTGGTCTAACGGTCGTCAGAACAACTAAGCTCATATGTAGAAACGCATCGTCTGGTCTAATGGTTGTTGGAACAACTAAGCTCGTACGTAGAAACGCATTGTCTGGTCTAACGGTCGTCAGAACAACTAAGCTCGTACGTAGAAACGCATCGTCTGGTCTAGCGGTCGTCAGAACAACTAAGCTCGTACGTAGAAACGCATCGTCTGGTCTAACGGTCGTCGGAACAACTAAGCTCGTACGTAGAAACGCATCGTCTGGTCAAACGGTCGTTGGAACATCTAAGCTCGTACGTAGAAACGCATCGTCTGGTCAAACGGTCGTTGGAACATCTAAGCTCGTACGTAGAAACGCATCGTCTGGTCAAACGGTTGTTGGAACAACTAAGCTCGTACGTAGAAACGCATCGTCTGGTCAAACGGTCGTTGGAACAACTAAGCTCGTATGTAGAAACGCATCGTCTGGTCTAACGGTCATCGGAACATCTAAGCTCGTATGTAGAAACGCATCGTCTGGTCTAACGGTCGTCTGAACATCTAAGCTCGTATGTAGAAACGCATCGTCTGGTCTAACAGTCATCAGAACAACTAAGATCGTATGTAGAAACGCATTGTCTGGTCTAACGGTCGTTGGAACAACTAAGCTCGTATGTAGAAACGCATCGTCTGGTCTAACGGTCGTCTGAACATCTAAGCTCGTATGTAGAAACGCATCGTCTGGTCTAACGGTCGTCTGAACAACTAAGCTCGTACGTAGAAACGCATCGTCTGGTCTAACGGTCGTCGGAACATCTAAGCTTGTATGTAGAAACGCATTGTCTGGTCTAACGGTCGACGGAACATCTAAGCTCGTACATAGAAACGCATTGTCTGGTCTAACGGTCGTCGGAACATCTAAGCTCGTATGTAGAAACGCATCGTCTGGTCTAACGGTCGTCTGAACATCTAAGCTCGTATGTAGAAACGCATCGTCTGGTCTAACGGTCGTCGGAACATCTAAGCTCGTATGTAGAAACGCATCGTCTGGTCAAACGGTCGTCTGAACAACTAAGCTAGTATGTAGAAACGTATCGTCTGGTCAAACGGTCGTCGGAACATCTAAGCTCGTATGTAGAAATGCATCGTCTGGTCTAACGGTCGTTGGAACATCTAAGCTCGTGTGTAGAAACGCATGGTCTGGTCAAACGGTCGTCGGAACATCTAAGCTCGTATGTAGAAACGCATCGTCTGGTCAAACGGTCGTCTGAACAACTAAGCTCGTATGTAGAAACGCATCGTCTGGTCTAACGGTCGTTGGAACAACTAAGCTCGTATGTAGAAACGCATCGTCTGGTCTAACGGTCGTCTGAACAACTAAGCTCGTACGTAGAAACGCATTGTCTGGTCTAACTGTCGTCGGAACAACTAAGCTCGTATGTAGAAACGCATCGTCTGGTCTAACGGTCGTCTGAACAACTAAGCTCGTATGTAGAAACGCATCGTCTGGTAAAACGGTCGTCGGAACATCTAAGCTCGTACGTAGAAACGCATTGTCTGGTCTAACGGTCGTAGGAACAACTAAGCTCGTATGTAGAAACGCATCGTCTGGTCTAACGGTCGTCGGAACATCTAAGCTTGTATGTAGAAACGCATCGTCTGGTCAAACGGTCGTCTGAACAACTAAGCTTGTATGTAGAAACGCATCGTCTGGTCTAACGGTCGTCGGAACAACTAAGCTCGTATGTAGAAACGCATCGTCTGGTCTAACGGTCGTCAGAACAACTAAGCTCGTATGTAGAAACGCATCGTCTGGTCTAACGGTCGTCAGAACAACTAAGCTCGTACGTAGAAAAGCATCGTCTGGTCTAACGGTCGTTGGAACATCTAAGCTCGTATGTAGAAACGCATCGTCTGGTCTACGGTCGTCAGAACAACTAAGCTCATATGTAGAAACGCATCGTCTGGTCTAATGGTCGTTGGAACAACTAAGCTCGTACGTAGAAACGCATTGTCTGGTCTAACGGTCGTCAGAACAACTAAGCTAGTATTTAGAAACGCATCGTCTGGTCTAATGGTCGTTGGAACAACTAAGCTCATACGTAGAAACGCATTGTCTGGTCTAACGGTCGTCAGAACAACTAAGCTCGTACGTAGAAACGCATCGTCTGGTCTAACGGTCGTCAGAACATCTAAGCTCGTATGTAGAAACGCATCGTCTGGTCTAACGGTCGTCAGAACAACTAAGCTCGTATGTAGAAACGTATCGTCTGGTCTAACGGTCGTCTGAACAACTAAGCTCGTATGTAGAAACGCATCGTCTGGTCTAACGGTCGTCAGAACAACTAAGCTAGTATTTAGAAACGCATCGTCTGGTCTAATGGTCGTTGGAACAACTAAGCTCATACGTAGAAACGCATCGTCTGGTCTAACGGTCGTCAGAACATCTAAGCTCGTATGTAGAAACGCATCGTCTGGTCAAACGGTCGTCTGAACAACTAAGCTTGTATGTAGAAACGCATCGTCTGGTCTAACGGTCGTCGGAACAACTAAGCTCGTATGTAGAAACGCATCGTCTGGTCTAACGGTCGTCAGAACAACTAAGCTCGTATGTAGAAACGCATCGTCTGGTCTAACGGTCGTCAGAACAACTAAGCTCGTACGTAGAAAAGCATCGTCTGGTCTAACGGTCGTTGGAACATCTAAGCTCGTATGTAGAAACGCATCGTCTGGTCTACGGTCGTCAGAACAACTAAGCTCATATGTAGAAACGCATCGTCTGGTCTAATGGTCGTTGGAACAACTAAGCTTTACGTACGAAAAGAAACGCATTGTCTGGTCTAACGGTCGTCAGAACAACTAAGCTAGTATTTAGAAACGCATCGTCTGGTCTAATGGTCGTTGGAACAACTAAGCTCATACGTAGAAACGCATTGTCTGGTCTAACGGTCGTCAGAACAACTAAGCTCTTGGTAGAAACGCATCGTCTGGTCAAACGGTCGTCAGAACATCTAAGCTCGTATGTAGAAACGCATCGTCTGGTCTAACGGTCGTCAGAACAACTAAGCTCGTATGTAGAAACGTATCGTCTGGTCTAACGGTCGTCTGAACAACTAAGCTCGTATGTAGAAACGCATCGTCTGGTCTAACGGTCGTCAGAACAACTAAGCTAGTATTTAGAAACGCATCGTCTGGTCTAATGGTCGTTGGAACAACTAAGCTCATACGTAGAAACGCATCGTCTGGTCTAACGGTCGTCAGAACATCTAAGCTCGTATGTAGAAACGCATCGTCTGGTCTAACGGTCGTCAGAACAACTAAGCTCGTATGTAGAAACGTATCGTCTGGTCTAACGGTCGTCTGAACAACTAAGCTCGTACGTAGAAACGCATTGTCTGGTCTAACGGTCGTCAGAACAACTAAGCTAGTATTTAGAAACGCATAGTCTGGTCTAATGGTCGTTGGAACAACTAAGCTCATACGTAGAAACGCATCGTCTGGTCTAACGGTCGTCAGAACATCTAAGCTCGTATGTAGAAACGCATCGTCTGGTCTAACGGTAGTCAGAACAACTAAGCTCGTATGTAGAAACGTATCGTCTGGTCTAACGGTCGTCTGAACAACTAAGCTCGTATGTAGAAACGCATCGTCTGGTCTAACGGTCGTCAGAACAACTAAGCTCGTACGTAGAAACACATCGTCTGGTCTAACGGTCGTCAGAACAACTAAGCTCGTATGTAGAAACGTCTCGTCTGGTCTAACGGTCGTCAGAACAACTAAGCTCGTATGTAGAAACTCATCGTCTGGTCAAACGGTCGTCGGAACATCTAAGCTCGTATGTAGAAACGCATCGTCTGGTCTAACGGTCGTCTGAACAACTAAGCTCGTATGTAGAAACGCATCGTCTGGTCTAACGGTCGTCGGAACATCTAAGCTCGTATGTAGAAACGCATCGTCTGGTCTAACGGTCGTTGGAACATCTAAGCTCGTATGTAGAAATGCATCGTCTGGTCTAACGGTCGTCGGAACATCTAAGCTTGTATGTAGAAACGCATCGTCTGGTCAAACGGTCGTCTGAACAACTAAGCTCGTACGTAGAAACGCATTGTCTGGTCTAACGGTCGTCGGAACAACTAAGCTCGTATGTAGAAACGCATCGTCTGGTCAAACGGTCGTCTGAACAACTAAGCTCGTATGTAGAAACGCATCGTCTGGTCTAACGGTCGTCGGAACAACTAAGCTCGTATGTAGAAACGCATCGTCTGGTCTAACGGTCGTCAGAACAACTAAGCTCGTACGTAGATACGCATTGTCTGGTCTAACGGTCGTCAGAACAACTAAGCTCGTACGTAGAAACGCATTGTCTGGTCTAACGGTTGTCAGAACAACTAAGCTCGTACGTAGAAACGCATCATCTGGTCTAACGGTTGTCAGAACATCTAAGCTCGTATGTAGAAACGCATCGTCTGGTCTAACGGTCGTTTGCCGTCGGAACTACGAGTGTGTAGGCCGTCAAATCAAAACCACTACTTTTATATAAAGTCGTTTTTTTGTGTGTTTTTTTACGAAAATGAAAACATGTCAGTTTGTCACCTTCAAGAGGTTGGAGAAATAACATGTTCAACTATTTAAGATATTTAGCTCCAATCCAAGGTTGTTCCTTTTAGATTAGGAGAAAATTAACAACTAATGAAATATATTTTTTTCACTTCTTTCGTTGACTTCTCGAACCCCGAACCCCTTGCCTTGGTTGTTTCGCTAAGCTTCTCAAACCCTGAACCCCAGCTAATCGTTCCCAGATGTCTTGCGATGTCTCGCCTACACTCCCTCCAGGAGAGTGTTTCTGAGTGTCTCCAACTAGAAACTCTCTGCTGTAATATATTGTCTCTCCTACTCTCCCTCCCTCCAGGACCGAGTGTTTCTGAGTGTCTCCAACTAGAAACTCTCTGCTGTAATATACTGTCTCGCCTACTCTCCCTCCCTCCAGGAGAGAGTGTTTCTGAGTGTCTCCAACTAGAAACTCTCTGCTGTAATATACTGTCTCTCCTACTCTCCCTCCAGGACCGAGTGTTTCTGAGTGTCTCCAACTAGAAACTCTCTGCTGTAATATACTGTCTCTCCTACTCTCCCTCCCTCCAGGAGAGTGTTTCTGGGTGTCTCCAACTAGAAACTCTCTGCCCTAATATACTGTCTCTCCTACTCTCCCTCCCTCCAGGAGAGAGTGTTTCTGGGTGTCTCCAACTACGTGTTCACTATCATCTTCCTGGCTGAGATGACTGTCAAGGTAATACTACCGTCTGTTTTAGTTTGCTGTCTGTTTCAGTCTGCTGTCTGTTTTAGTTTGCTGTCTGTCTCAGTCTGCTGTCTGTTTCAGTCTGTTGTCTGTTTCAGTTTGTTGTCTGTCTCAGTCTGTTGTCTGTTTCAGTCTGCTGTCTGTTTCAGTCTGCTGTCTGTTTCAGTCTGCTGTCTGTTTCAGTCTGCTGTCTGTTTCAGTCTGCTGTCTGTTTCAGTCTGCTGTCTGTTTCAGTCTGCTGTCTGTTTCAGTCTGCTGTCTGTTTCAGTCTGCTGTCTGTTTCAGTCTGCTGTCTGTTTCAGTCTGTTGTCTGTCTCAGTCTGCTGTCTGTTTCAGTCTGCTGTCTGTTTCAGTCTGCTGTCTGTTTCAGTCTGCTGTCTGTTTCAGTCTGCTGTCTGTTTCAGTCTGTTGTCTGTTTCAGTCTGTTGTCTGTTTCAGTCTGCTGTCTGTTTCAGTCTGCTGTCTGTTTCAGTCTGCTGTCTGTTTCAGTCTGCTGTCTGTTTCAGTCTGCTGTCTGTTTCAGTCTGCTGTCTGTTTCAGTCTGTTGTCTGTTTCAGCCTGTTGTCTGTTTCAGTCTGCTGTCTGTCTCAGTCTGCTGTCTGTTTCAGTCTGCTGTCTGTTTCAGTCTGCTGTCTGTTTCAGTCTGTTGTCTGTTTCAGTGTGTTGTCTGTTTCAGTCTGCTGTCTGTTTCTGTCTGCTGTCTGTTTCAGTTTGTTGTCTGTTTCAGTCTGTTGTCTGTTTCAGTCTGCTGTCTGTTTCAGTCTGCTGTTTGTTTCAGTCTGCTGTCTGTTTCAGTCTGCTGTCTGTTTCAGTCTGCTGTCTGTTTCAGTCTGCTGTCTGTTTCAGTCTGCTGTCTGTTTCAGTCTGCTGTCTGTTTCAGTCTGCTGTCTGTTTCAGTCTGTTGTCTGTTTCAGTCTGCTGTCTGTTTCAGTCTGCTGTCTGTTTCAGTCTGCTGTCTGTTTCAGTCTGCTGTCTGTCTCAGTCTGCTGTCAGTCCTGGAGTTATTGTCTTCTTAATGTTTTGTCTATAGATTGTAGCGTTGGGGTTCTGCTGGGGTAAACAGAGCTACCTGAAGAGCAGCTGGAATGTTCTGGATGGGATCCTGGTGTTTGTCTCTCTGGTGGACATCCTGGTTTCTCTGGCCTTGACTGGAGGGAACCGCATTCTGGGAATCCTCAGTCTGTACTACGTCTGCTACTGCACACTCGACCTCTCAGGTAGGACCACACTCGACCTCTCAGGTAGGACCACAGTACGACCTCTCAGGTAGGACCACACTACGACCTCTCAGGTAGGACCACACTACGACCTCTCAGGTAGGTTTCACACTACGACCTCTCAGGTAGGATCAGTCTACGACCTCTCAGGTAGGACCACACTACGACCTCTCAGGTAGGACCACACTACGACCTCTCAGGTAGGACCACCACGACCTCTCAGGTAGGACCACCTCGACCTCTCAGGTAGGACCACACTACGACCTCTCAGGTAGGACCTGTCTCGACCTCTCAGGTAGGACCACACTACGACCTCTCAGGTAGGACCACACTACGACCTCTCAGGTAGGACCACACTACGACCTCTCAGGTAGGACCACACTACGACCTCTCAGGTAGGACCACACTACGACCTCTCAGGTAGGACCACACTACGACCTCTCAGGTAGGACCACACTACGACCTCTCAGGTAGGACCACACTCGACCTCTCAGGTAGGACCACACTACGACCTCTCAGGTAGGACCACACTACGACCTCTCAGGTAGGACCACACTACGACCTCTCAGGTAGGACCACACTACGACCTCTCAGGTAGGACCACACTACGACCTCTCAGGTAGGACCACACTACGACCTCTCAGGTAGGACCACACTACGACCTCTCAGGTAGGACCACACTACGACCTCTCAGGTAGGACCACACTACGACCTCTCAGGTAGGACCACACTACGACCTCTCAGGTAGGACCACACTACGACCTCTCAGGTAGGACCACACTACGACCTCTCAGGTAGGACCACACTACGACCTCTCAGGTAGGACCACACTACGACCTCTCAGGTAGGACCACACTACGACCTCTCAGGTAGGACCACACTACGACCTCTCAGGTAGGACCACACTACGACCTCTCAGGTAGGACCACACTACGACCTCTCAGGTAGGACCACACCACGACCTCTCAGGTAGGACCACACCACGACCTCTCAGGTAGGACCACACTACGACCTCTCAGGTAGGACCACACTACGACCTCTCAGGTAGGACCACACTACGACCTCTCAGGTAGGACCACACTACGACCTCTCAGGTAGGACCACACTACGACCTCTCAGGTAGGACCACACTACGACCTCTCAGGTAGGACCACACTACGACCTCTCAGGTAGGACCACACTACGACCTCTCAGGTAGGACCACACAACGACCTCTCAGGTAGGACCACACAACGACCTCTCAGGTAGGACCACACAACGACCTCTCAGGTAGGGACCTCTCAGGTAGGACCACAACGACCTCTCAGGTAGGACCACACTACGACCTCTCAGGTAGGACCACACTACGACCTCTCAGGTAGGACCACACAACGACCTCTCAGGTAGGACCACACCACGACCTCTCAGGTAGGAGCACACTACGACCTCTCAGGTAGGACCACACTACGACCTCTCAGGTAGGACCACACTACGACCTCTCAGGTAGGACCACACTACGACCTCTCAGGTAGGACCACACTACGACCTCTCAGGTAGGACCACACTACGACCTCTCAGGTAGGACCACACTACGACCTCTCAGGTAGGACCACACTACGACCTCTCAGGTACGACCACACCACGACCTCTCAGGTAGGACCACACTACGACCACACTACGACCACACTACGACCTCTCAGGTAGGACCACACAATGACCTCTCAGGTAGGACCACACTACGACCTCTCAGGTAGGACCACACTACGACCTCTCAGGTAGGACCACACTACGACCTCTCAGGTAGGACCACACTACGACCTCTCAGGTAGGACCACACTACGACCTCTCAGGTAGGACCACACTACGACCTCTCAGGTAGGACCACACTACGACCTCTCAGGTAGGACCACACTACGACCTCTCAGGTAGGACCACACTACGACCTCTCAGGTAGGACCACACTACGACCTCTCAGGTAGGACCACACTACAACCTCTCAGGTAGGACCACACTACGACCACACTACAACCACACTACAACCATAATACAACCACACTACAGCCACACTATGAGCTCTCAGGTAGGACCACACTACAACCACACTACGACCACACTATAACCACACTACGACCTCTCAGGTAGGACCACACTACAACCTCTCAGGTAGGACCACACTACAACCACACTACGACCACACTACAACCACACTATGACCACACTACGACCTCTCAGGTAGGGGGGTGTGTATGTGTGTGTATAATGTGTAAGGTGTGTGTTGCAGGGTGATCAGTCGAGCCCCAGGGCTGAAGCTGGTAGTGGAGACTCTGATCACGTCTCTGAGACCCATCGGAAACATCGTCCTCATCTGCTGCGCTTTCTTCACTGTGTTTGGAATACTGGGAGTACAGGTAACACACACACACACACACTAACGCGCACACACACGCGCACACACACACACACACACACACACACACACTAACGCACACACACACACACACACACACACTAACGCGCAGTGGAGACACACACACACACACACACACACACACACACGCACACACGCACACACACACTAATTCACACACTGTGTTTGGAACACACACACACACTAACGCGCAACACACACACACACACACACACACACACACACACACACACACACACACACACACACACTAACGCGCACACACACACACACACACACACATACACACACACACTAACGCGCACACACACACACACACACTAACGCACACACACTAATGCACACACACACACACACACTAACGCGCACACACACACACACACACACTAACGCACACACACTAACGCGCGCACATACACACACACACACACACACGATACAGGGTCTACAGTCAATCAGCCCCGTCGCGGACCAGGATGTCTTTACTCCCAGACAAACTAAACAACATCTTTGCACGCTTTGAGAACAATACAGTGCCACTGACACGGCCCGCTACCAAAACCTGCGGGGTCTCCTTCACCGCAGCCGAGGTGAGTAAAACATTTAAACGTGTTAACCCTCGCAAGGCTGCAGGCCCAGACAGCATCCCCAGCCGCGTCCTCAGAGCATGCGCAGACCAGCTGGCTGGTGTGTTTACGGACATATTCAATCAATCCCTATCCCAGTCTGCTGCTCCCACATGCTTCAAGAGGTCCACCATTGTTCCTGTTCCCAAGAAAGCTAAGGTAACTGAGCTTAACGACTATCGCCACGTCCTGGTCCTGGACTTTCTGACGAGCCACCCCCAGGTGGTGATGGTAGGAAACAACATCTCCACCCCGCTGATCCTCAACACTGGGGCCCCACAAGGGTGTTTTCTCAGCCCTCTCCTGTACTCCCTGTTCACCCACGACTGCGTGGCCACACACACCTCCAACTCAATCATCAAGTTTGCGGACGACACAACAGTGGTAGGCCTGATTACCAACAACAACGAGACGGCCTACAGGGAGGAGGTGAGGGCCCTCGGAGTGTGGTGTCAGGAAAATAACCTCACACTCAACGTCAACAAAACAAAGGAGATGATCGTGGACTTCTGGAAACAGCCGAGGGAACACCCCCCCTATCCACATCGAAGGGACAGCAGTGGAGAGGTGGGAAGGTGTTTTAAGTTCCTCTGCGTATACATCACCAGGCCTCCAGTTCGCCTCCCCAGTCTGGTACGTCCTGTGTCGCCGGCTCCCTGCACTCGCCCTGAAGAGCGTGTCATCAGTCGGGTGAAACCTGTGCCGGCTCCACACCCCACACTCTCTCTCGGTTCAGGTTTTGCGGTCGGAGTCCGCACCTTTGGGGGGGTATCACGCCCTGACCATAGAGAGCCCTCGGGGTTCTCTATGGTGTAAAAGGTCAGAGCATGACTAGGGGGGGGGGGGGGTTTAGTTATTATAGTTCCATGTTGGTGTGTGAGTATGGTTCCCAATCGGAGGCAGCTGAATATAGTTGCTTCGCGTGTCCCTTTTTCCCACCTGCGTTGCGCCTCTCTGCTCGTAGGATATTGTCACGTTCGTTAATTCTTCGTTGTTTTGAAGTTTCACTGTAATAAATATGTGGAACTCTACTCACGCTGCACCTTTTATATTTTTTATTTAAAATATATATATCCCATTTAGCAGACGCTTTTGTCCAAAGCGACTTACAAGTCGGCTGGGGCCACTACTTTTACATATATTTTACCTTTGTTTTACTAGGCAAGTCAGTTAATTAAGAACAAATTCTTATTTTCAATGACGTCCTAGGAACAGTGGGTTAACTGCCTGTTCAGGGGCAGAACGACCGATTTGTACCTCGTCAGCTCGGGGGTTTGAACTTGCAACCTTCCAGTTACTAGTCCAATGCTCTAACCACTAGGCTACCCTGCCGCCCCAGGGCGCTCTTTCTTATGACGAACGTGACAATATCCTACATTACTCATCTCATATGTATATACTGTACTCTACACCATCTACTGCATCTTTATGTAATACATGTATCACTAGCCACTTTAAACTATGCCACTTTGTTTACATACCCTACATTACTCATCTCATATGTATATACTGTACTCTACACCATCTACTGCATCTTTATGTAATACATGTATCACTAGCCACTTTAAACTATGCCACTTTGTTTACATACCCTACATTACTCATCTCATATGTATATACTGTAGTCTACACCATCTACTGCATCTTTATGTAATACATGTATCACTAGCCACTTTAAACTATGCCACTTTGTTTAAAAACCCTACATTACTCATCTCATATGTATATACTGTACTCTACACCATCTACTGCATCTTTATGTAATACATGTATCACTAGCCACTTTAAACTATGCCACTTTGTTTACATACCCTCCATTACTCATCTCATATGTATATACTGTAGTCTACACCATCTACTGCATCGTGCCCATGCCGCACGGCCATCGCTCATCCATACATTTATATGTACATATTCTTATTCATTCCTTTAAACGTGTGTGTATAATTGTTAGATGACTCGTTGGATATTACTGCACGGTCGGAACTGAAAGCACAAGCATTTCGCTACACTCCCATCTGTATGTACCTGTACCTGTACCTGTACCTGTATGTGACCAATAACATTTTTATTGTATTTTATTTAACACAAACACACACCCATACAGTACCAGTCAAAAGGTTGGACACACCTACTCATTCCAGGGTTTTTCTTTATTTTAAACTATTTTCTACATTATAGAATAATAGTGAAGACATCAAAACTATGAAATAACACATATGGAATCATGTAGTAACCACAAAAAAGTGTTTAACAAATCAAAATATATTTTATATTTGAGATTCCTCAAAGTAGACACCCTTTACCTTGATGACAGCTTTGCAGACTCTTGGAATTCTCTCAACCAGCTTCACCTGGAATGCTTTTCCAACAGACCCCACATCCACTATCATTACCAGTGACCCCTCCATCCACTATCATTACCAGTAACCCCCATCCACTATCATTACCAGTGACCTCCATCCACTATCATTACCAGTGACCCCTCCATCCACTATCATTACCAGTCACCCCCATCCACTATCATTACCAGTGACCCCCATCCACTATCATTACCAGTGACCCCCATCCACTAGCATTACCAGTGACCCCACTAACATTACCAGTGACCCCCATCCACTATCATTACCAGTGACCCCCATCCACTATCATTACCAGTGACCCCCATCCACTATCATTACCAGTGACCCCCATCCACTCGCATTACAAGTGACCCCCATCCACTATCATTACCAGTGACCCCCATCCACTATCATTAACAGTGACCCCCATCCACTTGCATTACCAGTGACCCCCATCCACTTGCATTACCAGTGACCCCACTAACATTACCAGTGACCCCATCCACTATCATTACCAGTAACCCCCATCCACTAACATTACCAGTGACCCCCATCCACTCGCATTACAAGTGACCCCCATCCACTATCATTACCAGTGACCCCCATCCACTATCATTACCAGTGACCCCCATCCACTGTCATTACCAGTGACCCCCATCCACTATCATTACCAGTGAACCCCATCCACTAACATTACCAGTGACCCTCATCCACTAACATTACCAGTGACCCCACTAACATTACCAGTGACCCCATCCACTATCATTACCAGTAACCCCCATCCACTAACATTACCAGTGACCCCCATCCACTCGCATTACAAGTGACCCCCATCCACTGTCATTACCAGTGACCCCCATCCACTAACATTACCAGTGACCCCCATCCACTATCATTACCAGTGACCCCCATCCACTAACATTACCAGTGACCCCCATCCACTATCATTACCAGTGACCATCCATCCACTATCATTACCAGTGACCCCACTAGCATTACCAGTGACCCCCTATCATTACCAGTGACCCCCCATCCACTATCATTACCAGTGACCCCACTAGCATTACCAGTGACCCCACTAACATTACCAGTGACCCCACTATCATTACCAGTGACCCCATCCACTATCATTACCAGTGACCCCATCCACTATCATTACCAGTGACCATCCATCCACTATCATTACCAGTGACCCCACTATCATTACCAGTGACCCCCCTATCATTACCAGTGACCCTCCATCCACTAGCATTACCAGTGACCCCCTATCATTACCAGTGACCCTCCATCCACTATCATTACCAGTGACCCCCCATCCACTAACATTACCAGTGACCCCCCCTATCATTACCAGTGACCCCACTAGCATTACCAGTGACCCCCTATCATTACCAGTGGCCCCCATCCACTATCATTACCAGTGACCCCCCTATCATTACCAGTGACCATCCATCCACTATCATTACCAGTGACCCCCATCCACTAGCTTTACCAGTGACCCCATCCACTATCATTACCAGTCACCCCCATCCACTAACATTACCAGTCACCCCCATCCACTAACATTACCAGTCACCCCATCCACTAACATTACCAGTGACCCCCATCCACTGTCATTACCAGTGACCCCCATCCACTAACATTACCAGTGACCCCCATCCACTAGCTTTACCAGTGACCCCCATCCACTGTCATTACCAGTGACCCCCCATCCACTAGCTTTACCAGTCACCCCCATCCACTAGCATTACCAGTCACCCCCATCCACTAACATTACCAGTGACCCCCATCCACTAGCTTTACCAGTGACCCCACTGTCATTACCAGTGACCCCCATCCACTAGCTTTACCAGTGACCCCATCCACTATCATTACCAGTCACCCCCATCCACTAACATTACCAGTCACCCCATCCACTAACATTACCAGTCACCCCCATCCACTAGCATTACCAGTCACCCCCATCCACTAACATTACCAGTGACCCCCATCCACTAACATTACCAGTGACCCCCATCCACTGTCATTACCAGTGACCCCCATCCACTGTCATTACCAGTAACCCCCATCCACAATCATTACCAGTGACCCTACTAGCATTACCAGTGACCCCCCATCCACTAGCTTTACCAGTGACCCCATCCACTATCATTACCAGTCACCCCATCCCCATCCACTAACATTACCAGTCACCCCCATCCACTAACATTACCAGTGACCCCCATCCACTATCATTACCAGTGACCCCCCCCATCCACTATCATTACCAGTGACCCCCATCCACTGTCATTACCAGTGACCCCATCCACTGTCATTACCAGTGACCCCCATCCACTATCATTACCAGTGACCCCCATCCACTATCATTACCAGTGACCCCCATCCACTAACATTACCAGTGACCCCCATCCACTATCATTACCAGTGACCCCCATCCACTAACATTACCAGTGACCCCCATCCACTATCATTACCAGTGACCCCCATCCACTATCATTACCAGTGACCCCCATCCACTTTCATTACCAGTGACCTCCATCCACTAACATTACCAGTGACCCCCATCCACTATCATTACCAGTGACCCCCATCCACTATCATTACCAGTGACCCCCATCCACTATCATTACCAGTAACCCCCATCCACTATCATTACCAGTGACCCCCATTCACTATCATTACCAGTGACCCCCATCCACTATCATTACCAGTGACCCCCATCCACTAACATTACCAGTGACCCCACTAACATTACCAGTGACCCCATCCACTATCATTACCAGTGACCCCCATCCACTAACATTACCAGTGACCCCCATCCACTATCATTACCAGTGACCCCCATCCACTATCATTACCAGTGACCCCCATCCACTAACATTACCAGTGACCCCATCCACTAACATTACCAGTGAACCCCATCCACTATCATTACCAGTCACCCCCATCCACTAACATTACCAGTGACCCCATCCACTATCATTACCAGTGACCCCCATCCACTATCATTACCAGTGACCCCCATCCACTAGCATTACCAGTGACCCCCATCCACTATCATTACCAGTGACCCCCATCCACTATCATTACCAGTGAGCCCCATCCACTATCATTACCAGTGACCCCCATCCACTAACATTACCAGTGACCCCCAT
>NW_027011844.1:367615-382615 GCF_036934945.1 Oncorhynchus masou masou | reverse complement strand
ATGGGAGTTTTTCAAAATTGGATTTGTTTTCGAATTCTTTGTGGATCTGTGTAATCTGAGGGAAATATGTCTCTCTAATATGGTCATACATTGGGCAGGAGGTTAGGAAGTGCAGCTCAGTTTCCACCTCATTTTGTGGGCAGTGAGCACATAGCCTGTCTTCTCTTGAGAGCCATGTCTGCCTACGTCGGCCTTTCTCAATAGCAAGGCTATGCTCGCTGAGTCTGTACATAGTCAAAGCTTTCCTTAATTTTGGGTCAGTCACAGTGGTCAGGTATTCTGCCGCTGTGTACTCTCTGTGTAGGGCCAAATAGCATTCTAGTTTGCTCTGTTTTTTTGTTAATTCTTTCCAGTGTGTCAAGTAAATATCTTTTTGTTTTCTCATGATTTGGTTGGGTCTAATTGTGCTGCTGTCATGGGGCTCTGTAGAGTGTGTTTGTGAACAGAGCCCCAGGACCAGCTTGCTTAGGGGACTCTTCTCCAGGTTCATCTCTCTGTAGGTGATGGCTTTGTTGTGGAAGGTTTGGGAATCGCTTCCTTTTAGGTGGTTATAGAATTTAACTGCTCTTTTCTGGATTTTGATAATTAGTGGGTATCGGCCTAATTCTGCTCTGCATGCATTATTTGGTGTTCTACGTTGTACACTGAGGATATTTTTGCAGAATTCTGCGTGCAGAGTCTCAATTTGGTGTTTGTCCCATTTTGTGAAGTCTTGGTTGGTGGCGGACCCCAGACCTCACAACCATAAAGGGCAATGGGCTCTATGACTGATTCAAGTATTTTTAGCCAAATCCTAATTGGTATGTTGAAATTTATGTTCCTTTTGATGGCATAGAATGCCCTTCTTGCCTTGTCTCTCAGATCGTTCACAGCTTTGTGGAAGTTACCTGTGGCGCTGATGTTTAGGCCAAGGTATGTATAGTTTTTTGTGTGCTCTAGGGCAACAGTGTCTAGATGGAATTTGTATTTGTGGTCCTGGTGACTGGACCTTTTTTGGAACACCATTATTTTGGTCTTACTGAGATTTACTGTCAGGGCCCAGGTCTGACAGAATCTGTGCATAAGATGTAGGTGCTGCTGTAGGCCCTCCTTGGTTGGTGACAGAAGCACCAGATCATCAGCAAACAGCAGACATTTGACTTCAGATTCTAGTAGGGTGAGGCCGGGTGCTGCAGACTTTTCTAGTGCCCGCGCCAGTTCGTTGATATATATGTTGAAGAGGGTGGGGCTTAAGCTGCATCCCTGTCTAACCCCACGACCCTGTGTGAAGAAATGTGTGTGTTTTTTGCCAATTTTAACCGCACACTTGTTGTTTGTGTACATGGATTTTATGATGTCGTATGTTTTACCCCCAACACCACTTTCCATCAGTTTGTATAGCAGACCCTCATGCCAAATTGAGTCGAAGGCTTTTTTGAAATCAACAAAGCATGAGAAGACTTTGCCTTTGTTTTGGTTTGTTTGGTTGTCAATTAGGGTGTGCAGGGTGAATACATGGTCTGTTGTACGGTAATTTGGTAAAAAGCCAATTTGACATTTGCTCAGTACATTGTTTTCATTGAGGAAGTGTACGAGTCTGCTGTTAATGATAATGCAGAGGATTTTCCCAAGGTTACTGTTGACGCATATTCCACGGTAGTTATTGGGGTCAAATTTATCTCCATTTTTGTGGATTGGGGTGATCAGTCCTTGGTTCCAAATATTGGGGAAGATGCCAGAGCTAAGGATGATGTTAAAGAGTTTTAGTATAGCTAATTGGAATTTGTTGTCTGTATATTTTATCATTTCATTGAGGATACCATCAACACCACAGGCCTTTTTGGGTTGGAGGGTTTTTATTTTGTCCTGTAACTCATTCAATGTTATTGGAGAATCCAGTGGGTTCTGGTAGTCTTTAATAGTTGATTCTAAGATCTGTATTTGATCATGTATATGTTTTTGCTCTTTATTCTTTGTTATAGAGCCAAAAAGATTGGAGAAGTGGTTTACCCATACATCTCCATTTTGGATAGATAATTCTTCGTGTTGTTGTTTGTTTAGTGTTTTCCAATTTTCCCAGAAGTGGTTAGAGTCTATGGATTCTTCAATTACATTGAGCTGATTTCTGACATGCTGTTCCTTCTTTTTCCATAGTGTATTTCTGTATTGTTTTAGTGATTCACCATAGTGAAGGCGTAGACTCAGGTTTTCCGGGTCTCTATGTTTTTGGTTGGACAGGTTTCTCAATTTCTTTCTTAGAATTTTGCATTCTTCATCAAACCATTTGTCATTGTTGTTAATTTTCTTCGGTTTTCTATTTGAGATTTTTAGATTTGATAGGGAAGCTGAGAGGTCAAATATACTGTTAAGATTTTCTACTGCCAAGTTTACACCTTCACTATTACAGTGGAACGTTTTACCCAGGAAATTGTCTAAAGGGATTGAATTTGTTGTTGCCTAATTGTTTTTTGGTAGGTTTCCAAACTGCATTCCTTCCATCTATAGCATTTCTTAATGTTACTCAGTTCCTTTGGCTTTGATGCCTCATGATTGAGTATTGCTCTGTTTAGGTAGACTGTGATTTTGCTGTGGTCTGATAGGGGTGTCAGTGGGCTGACTGTGAACGCTCTGAGAGACTCTGGGTTGAGGTCAGTGATAAAGTAGTCTACAGTACTACTGCCAAGAGATGAGCTATAGGTGTACCTACCATAGGAGTCCCCTCGAAGCCTACCATTGACTATGTACATACCCAGCGTGCGACAGAGCTGCAGGAGTTGTGACCCGTTTTTGTTGGTTATGTTGTCATAGTTGTGCCTAGGGGGCATACGGGGGAGGGGATGCTGTCACCTCCAGGCAGGTGTTTGTCCCCCTGTGTGCTGAGGGTGTCAGGTTCTTGTCCGGTTCTGGCATTTAGGTCACCACAGACTAGTACATGTCCCTGGGCCTGGAAATGGTTGATTTCCCCCTCCAGGATGGAGAAGTTGTCTTCATTAAAATATGGGGATTCTAGTGGGGGGATATAGGTAGCACACAGGAGGACATTTTCTCTGTTAGGATAATTTCCTTTTGAATTTCTAGCCAAATGTAGAATGTTCCTGTTTTGATTAATTTAATGGAGTGAGTTAGGTCTGCTCTATACCAAATTAGCATACCCCTGAGTCCCTTCCTGTTTCACACCTGGTAGTTTGGTGGATGGGACTACCAGCTCTCTGTAACCTAGAGGGCATCCAGTGGGTCTGTCTCCTCTATACCAGGTTTCTTGCAGGATGACAATGTCTGTATTACCGATTTCTTTGGTGAAGTCCGGGTTTCTGCTCTTCAGGCCAAAGGCAGATGACCTCAGGCCTTGGATATTCCAGGATGAAATAGTAAAGGCTTTTTGTTCCATAAAGTGTCCAATGTTGTTGGTCGTGGTTTGGCCTCAGGCCAGTAAGTGTGAGCAGAGCCTGCTGAGCATCTGGTACATGCATCTGGTACATGCTCTCTCTCTCTCCTCCCTCTCTCTCTCTCTCTCTCCTCCTCTCCATCTCCCTCCCTCCTCCAGCCGGTGAGGAACCACAACCCGTGGATGCTCCTCTACTTCATCTCCTTCCTCCTCATCGTCAGTTTCTTTGTCCTCAACATGTTCGTGGGCGTGGTCGTGGAGAACTTCCACAAGTGTCGTCAGGACCAAGAAGAGGAAGAGCAGCGGCTACGGGAAGAGAAGAGGCTCAAAATCCTGGAGAAAAAGCGCAGGAGTAAGGAGAAGGATGGTGCCGGTCTGTAGTTTATTTTTCTGAGCACTGCCTGCTTTCATAACCGAACGGATGGAGAGGGGGAGAGAAGCAGACAGACAGACAGACAGACAGACAGACAGACAGACAGACAGACAGCCAGACAGACAGACAGACAGACAGACAGACAGACAGACAGACAGACAGACAGACAGAGAGTGAGTGAGGGCAGTGACAGTAGACTGCATGAGGCTGCATGACCCTACCCGGCAACACCCACCCATCCTCCCCAGTTACTGCATGGATCCTTAGAGAGGGAGGTCTGACCTGATATCTCTACAGTATAAACCCTGCTACACCTGATATCTCTACAGTATAAACCCTGCTACAGCTGATATCTCTATAGTATAAACCCTGCTACAGCTGATATCTCTACAGTATAAACCCTGCTACAGCTGACCTGATATCTCTACAGTATAAACCCTGCTACACCTGATATCTCTACAGTATAAACCCTGCTACAGCTGACCTGATATCTCTACAGTATAAACCCTGCTACAGCTGATATCTCTACAGTATAAACCCTGCTACAGCTAATATCTCTACAGTATAAACCCTGCTACAGCTGACCTGATATCTCTACAGTATAAACCCTGCTACAGCTGATATCTCTATAGTATAAACCCTGCTACAGCTGATATCTCTACAGTATAAACCCTGCTACAGCTGACCTGATATCTCTACAGTATAAACCCTGCTACACCTGATATCTCTACAGTATAAACCCTGCTACAGCTGATATCTCTATAGTATAAACCCTGCTACAGCTGATATCTCTACAGTATAAACCCTGCTACACCTGATATCTCTACAGTATAAACCCTGCTACAGCTGACCTGATATCTCTACAGTATAAACCCTGCTACAGCTGATATCTCTACAGTATAAACCCTGCTACAGCTGACCTGATATCTCTACAGTATAAACCCTGCTACAGCTGATATCTCTACAGTATAAACCCTGCTACAGCTGATATCTCTACAGTATAAACCCTGCTACAGCTGACCTGATATCTCTACAGTATAAACCCTGCTACAGCTGATATCTCTACAGTATAAACCCTGCTACAGCTGATATCTCTATAGTATAAACCCTGCTACAGCTGATATCTCTATAGTATAAACCCTGCTAAAGCTGATATCTCTACAGTATAAACCCTGCTACAGCTGATATCTCTACAGTATAAACCCTGCTACAGCTGATATCTCTACAGTATAAACCCTGCTACAGCTGATATCTCTACAGTATAAACCCTGCTACAGCTGACCTGATATCTCTACAGTATAAACCCTGCTACAGCTGACCTGATATCTCTACAGTATAAACCCTGCTACAGCTGATATCTCCACAGTATAAACCCTGCTACAGCTGATATATCTATAGTATAAACCCTGCTACAGCTGATATCTCTATAGTATAAACCCTGCTACAGCTGACCTGATATCTCTACAGTATAAACCCTGCTACAGCTGATATCTCTACAGTATAAACCCTGCTACAGCTGATATCTCTATAGTATAAACCCTGCTACAGCTGACCTGATATCTCTACAGTATAAACCCTGCTACAGCTGACCTGATATCTCCACAGTATAAACCCTGCTACAGCTGATATCTCTACAGTATAAACCCTGCTACAGCTGATATCTCTATAGTATAAACCCTGCTACAGCTGATATCTCTACAGTATAAACCCTGCTACAGCTGATATCTCTACAGTATAAACCCTGCTACAGCTGATATCTCTATAGTATAAACCCTGCTACAGCTGATATCTCTACAGTATAAACCCTGCTACAGCTGATATCTCTATAGTATAAACCCTGCTACAGCTGACCTGATATCTCTACAGTATAAACCCTGCTACAGCTGACCTGATATCTCCACAGTATAAACCCTGCTACACCTGATATCTCTACAGTATAAACCCTGCTACAACTGATATCTCTACAGTATAAACCCTGCTACAGCTGACCTGATATCTCTACAGTATAAACCCTGCTACAGCTGATATCTCTATAGTATAAACCCTGCTACAGCTGATATCTCTATAGTATAAACCCTGCTACAGCTGACCTGATATCTCTACAGTATAAACCCTGCTACAGCTGATATCTCTACAGTATAAACCCTGCTACAGCTGATATCTCTACAGTATAAACCCTGCTACAGCTGATATCTCTACAGTATAAACCCTGCTACAGCTGATATCTCTATAGTATAAACCCTGCTACAGCTGATATCTCTATAGTATAAACCCTGCTACAGCTGACCTGATATCTCTACAGTATAAACCCTGCTACACCTGATATCTCTACAGTATAAACCCTGCTACAGCTGATATCTCTACAGTATAAACCCTGCTACAGCTGACCTGATATCTCTACAGTATAAACCCTGCTACAGCTGATATCTCTATAGTATAAACCCTGCTACAGCTGATATCTCTACAGTATAAACCCTGCTACAGCTGATATCTCTACAGTATAAACCCTGCTACAGCTGATATCTCTATAGTATAAACCCTGCTACAGCTGATATCTCTATAGTATAAACCCTGCTACAGCTGATATCTCTACAGTATAAACCCTGCTACAGCTGATATCTCTACAGTATAAACCCTGCTACAGCTGACCTGATATCTCTACAGTATAAACCCTGCTACAGCTGATATCTCTACAGTATAAACCCTGCTACACCTGATATCTCTATAGTATAAACCCTGCTACAGCTGATATCTCTACAGTATAAACCCTGCTACAGCTGACATCTTTATAGTATCAATCAACTCTATTAATAAAGCAATTTTTACATTATCAGATGTCTCAAAGTGCTGTAAAGAAACCCAGCTTAAAACCCCAAACAGCAAGCAATGCAGGTGTAGAAGCACGGTGGCTAGGAAAAACTCCCTAGAAAGGCCAAAACCTAGGAAGAAACCTAGAGAGGAACCAGGCTATGTGGGGTGGCCAGTCCTCTTCTGGCTGTGCCGAGTGGAGATTATAACAGAACATGGCCAAGATGTTCAAATGTTCATAGATGACCAGCAGGGTCAAATAATAATAATCACAGTGGTTGTAGAGGGTGCAACAGGTCAGCACCTCAGGAGTAAATGTCAGTTGACTTTTCATTCAGAGTTAGAGACAGCAGGTACGGTAGAGGGAGAGAGTCTAAAACAGCAGGTCCGGGACAGGTTGCACGTCCGGTGAACAGGTCAGGGTTCCATAGCCGCAGGCAGAACAGTTGAAACTGGAGCAGCAGCACAACCAGGTGGACTGGGGACAGCAAGGAGTCATCAGGTCAGGTAGTCCTGAGGCATGGTCCCAAAGGCTCAGGTCCTCCAGGAGGAGAGGGAGAGAGAGAGAGAGAATTAGAGGGAGCATACTTCAATTCACACAGGACACCAGATTAGCTACATTAGCTACGTTAGCTACATTATCTACGTTAGCTACGTTAGCTATATTATCTACGTTAGCTATGTATGCTACGTTAGCTACATTAGCTATGTTAGCTACATTAGCTTTTATTAGCTACGTTAGCTACGTTAGCTATATTAGCTACGTTAGCTACATTAGCTCTGAATGTGGGCATGATGTCGGCCCATCGTTGGGACATGCATGATTGAGGTCTATACACCGACAGCAGCATCATCTCTCTAACAAACACTACAGTACGATGCAGTCGGTGCTACTGTACCTGTAAACATGAGACGGTATCGTCGGTGGCGTGCCGGGAAAACATGGTTTGATGGGCAGCAGACTCAGAAACATAGCTGGAACCGTTGACCAATAGATAAATGGCATATTTTTAGACTTCAATAATCACAACGCCACTAAGCGGTAGTCCAGCAGGCGTTGGGATGACCTCACGTGTTTGTCCAGTTTGTCTCAGCAGGGCTGGGGGTTCATTCAATATCAACATCAGCCTCAATTGTAAAAAAAATAAAAATGAATGGTTCCATTATTTTGAATTAGTGCGGTTTTTCACTTTCTGACTGAATTGACTGAATGTCAACTCCCAAACCATCTGTCTCATAGTTACTGTCTGTTACTGATGATGTCACAGTTACTGTCTGTTACTGATGATGTCATAGTTACTGTCTGTTACTGATGATGTCACAGTTACTGTCTGTTACTGATGATGTCACAGTTACTGTCTGTTACTGATGATGTCATAGTTACTGTCTGTTACTAATGATGTCATAGTTACTGTCGGTTACTGATGATGTCACAGTTACTGTCTGTTACTGATGATGTCATAGTTACTGTCTGTTACTGATGATGTCACAGTTACTGTCTGTTACCGATGATGTCACAGTTACTGTCTGTTACTGATGATGTCACAGTTACTGTCTGTTACTGATGATGTCATAGTTACTGTCTGTTACTAATGATGTCATAGTTACTGTCGGTTACTGATGATGTCACAGTTACTGTCTGTTACTGATGATGTCATAGTTACTGTCTGTTACTAATGATGTCATAGTTACTGTCGGTTACTGATGATGTCACATTTACTGTCTGTTACTGATGATGTCATAGTTACTGTCTGTTACTGATGATGTCACAGTTACTGTCTGTTACCGATGATGTCACAGTTACTGTCGGTTACTGATGATGTCATAGTTACTGTCTGTTACTGATGATGTCATAGTTACTGTCTGTTACTGATGATGTTAAAGTTACTGTCTGTTACTGATGATGTCACAGTTACTGTCTGTTACTGATGATGTCATAGTTACTGTCAGTTACTGATGATGTCACAGTTACTGTCTGTTACTGATGATGTCATAGTTACTGTCTGTTACTGATGATGTCATAGTTACTGTCTGTTAATGATGATGTCATAGTTACTGTCTGTTACTGATGATGTCATAGTTACTGCCTGTTACTGAATGTCAACTCCCTCAGTAATGTCTCTGGTGATGTCACTCTGGTCCTCTGTCGTACGTGCCACACCTGTGTGTATCTCTCTCTACATGTAGGTGTTCTGACTGTGTGTGTGTGTGTGTGTGTGTGTGTGTGTGTGTGTGTGTGTGTGTGTGTGTGTGTGTGTGTGTGTGTGTGTGTGTGTGTGTGTGTGTGTGTGTGTGTGTGTGTGTTTTCCAGAGGCCCAACAGAGACCCTACTATGCAGACTACTCCCCTGTGCGTCTCACCATCCACACGTTGTGCACCAGCCACTACCTGGACCTCTTCATCACCATCATCATCGGCATCAACGTTGTCACCATGAGCATGGAGCATTACAACCAGCCACAGGTAACTATAGCAACCACACGACAACCAGCCTCGGGTAACAGAAGTAACCCCACACATTGGTAACTATAGCAACCACATCACAACCAGCCCCAGGTAACTATAGCAACCACACGAAAACCAGTCTCTGGTAACTATAGCAACCACACGACAACCAGCCTCAGGTAACATAACTAACCCTGCACATTGGTAACTATAGCAACCACACTACCATTATGTAACTTAGGTAACCATAGCAACAAGGAAAGTATGAAAATCAACCAACCGCTGGTAACCTTGATGGTCAAACTATATAACTCTAATAGTGTTATGTCTGGGCATTCTGGAACCTTCTTACTTCTACAGGAGGTACTAACTGTGTGTGTGTGTGTGTGTGTGTGTGTGTGTGTGTGTGTGTGTGTGTGTGTGTGTGTGTGTGTGTCTGTGTCTGTGTCTGTGTGTGTGTGTGTGTGTGTGTGTCCAGTATCTGGAGGAGGCTCTGAAGTACTGTAACTACCTGTTTACCTGTATCTTCATCATCGAGACCCTGCTGAAACTAGTGGCCTTCGGACTGCACAGGTTCTTTAAAGACAGGTACACACACACACACACTACACACACTACACACACACACACTACACACACACACACTATACACACACACACATACACACACACAAAAACTGTTCCTCACTCGGTCATTGGATCTTGACTCAAAAGTGTGTGTGTGTGTGTGTATGTCCAGGTGGAACCAGCTGGACCTGGCCATAGTGCTGCTGTCCATCATGGGCATCACTCTGGAGGAGCTGAAGATGAACGCATCGCTACCCATCAACCCCACCATCATCAGGATCATGAGAGTCCTGAGGATCGCTAGAGGTAGACACACAGCCCTGAGGACCACTAGAGGTAGACACAGCCCTGAGGACCACTAGAGGTAGACACAGCCCTGAGGACCAGTAGAGGTAGACACAGCCCTGAGGACCAGTAGAGGTAGACACAGCCCTGAGGATCACTAGAGGTAGACACAGCCCTGAGGACCACTAGAGGTAGACACAGCCCTGATGACCACTAGAGGTAGACACAGCCCTGAGGACCACTAGAGGTAGACACAGCCCTGAGGACCACTAGAGGTAGACACAGCCCTGAGGATCACTAGAGGTAGACACACAGCCCTGAGGACCACTAGAGGTAGACACAGCCCTGAGGACCACTAGAGGTAGACACAGCCCTGAGGATCGCTAGAGGTAGACACAGCCCTGATGACCACTAGAGGTAGACACAGCCCTGAGGATCACTAGAGGTAGACACACAGCCCTGAGGACCACTAGAAGTAGACACAGCCCTGAGGATCACTAGAGGTAAACACAGCCCCGAGGACCACTAGAGGTAGACACAGCCCTGAGGATCACTAGAGGTAAACACAGCCCCGAGGACCACTAGAGGTAGACACAGCCCTGAGGATCACTAGAGGGAGACACAGCCCTGAGGATCACTAGAGGGAGACACAGCCCTGAGGATCACTAGAGGTAAACACAGCCCCGAGGACCACTAGAGGTAGACACCCAGCCCTGAGGACCACTAGAGGTAAACACACATCCCTGAGGATCGCTAGAGGTAGACACCCAGCCCTGAGGACCACTAGAGGTAGACACAGCCCTGAGGATCACTAGAGGTAGACACAGCCCTGAGGACACAGCCCCGAGGACCACTAGAGGTAGACACAGCCCTGAGGATCACTAGATGTAGACACAACCCTGAGAATCACTAGATGTAGACACAACCCTGAGGTTCACTAGAGGTAGACACATACCTGAGGAACACTAGAGGTAGACACACAGCCCTGAGGACCACTAGAGGTAGACACAGCCCTGAGGTTCACTAGAGGTAGACACACAGCCCTGAGGACCACTAGAGGTAGACACACAGCCCTGATAACCACTAGAGGTAGACACACAGCCCTGAGGACCACTAGAGGTAGACACACAGCCCTGAGGACCACTAGAAGTAGACACACAGCCCTGAGGACCACTAGAGGTAGACACACAGCCCTGAGGACCACTAGAGGTAGACACACAGCCCTGAGGACCACTAGAAGTAGACACACAGCCCTGAGGACCACTAGAGGTAAACACAGCCCCGAGGACCACTAGAGATAGACACAGCGCTGAGGACACAGCCCTGAGGATCACTAGAGGTAGACACACAGCCCTGAGGATCACTAGAGGTAAACACAGCCCTGAGGATCACTAGAGATAGACACAGCCCTGAGGACACAGCCCTGAGGATCACGAGAGGTAGACACACAGCCCTGAGGATCACTAGAGGTAGACACAGCCCTGAGGATCACTAGAGATAAACACAGCCCTGAGGATCACTAGAGGTAGACACCCAGCCCTGAGGATCACTAGAGGTAGACACAGCCCTGGGGATCACTAGAGGTAGACACACAGCCCTGAGGACCACTAGAGGTAGACACACAGCCCTGAGGATCACTAGAGGTAGACACACAGCCCTGAGGATCACTAGAGGTAGACACACAGCCCTGAGGATCACTAGAGGTAGACACACAGCCCTGAGGATTACTAAAGGTATACACAGCCCGAGGACCACTAGAGGTAGACACAGCCCTGAGGACCACTAGAGGTAGACACAGCCCTGAGGATCACTAGAGGTAGACACACAGCCCTGAGGACCACTAGAGGTAGACACAGCTCTGAGGATTACTAACTCTCTCTCTCTCTCACACACACCCCGTTGTGTTTGGGGTAAAGTCGGTAGTGTTGTCTCAATCTCTCTCTCTCTCACACACACCCCGTTGTGTTTGGGGCAAAGTAGGTATTGTTGTCTCTCTCTCACACACCCCGTTGTGTTTGGGGTAAAGTAGGGAGTGTTGTCTCTCTCCTCAGTGTTGAAGCTGTTGAAGATGGTAAAGTAGGTAGTGTTGTCTCTCTCCTCAGTGTTGAAGCTGTTGAAGATGGCTATAGTGGTGTGTTGTCTCTCTCCTCAGTGTTGAAGCTGTTGAAGATGGCTATAGTGGTGTGTTGTCTCTCTCCTCAGTGTTGAAGCTGTTGAAGATGGTAAAGGAGGGAGTGTTGTCTCTCTCCTCAGTGTTGAAGCTGTTCAAGATGGTTATAGTGTTGTGTTGTCTCTCTCCTCAGTGTTGAAGCTGTTGAAGATGGCTATAGTGTTGTGTTGTCTCTCTCCTCAGTGTTGAAGCTGTTGAAGATGGCTATAGTGTTGTGTTGTCTCTCTCCTCAGTGTTGAAGCTGTTGAAGATGGCTATAGTGTTGTGTTGTCTCTCTCCTCAGTGTTGAAGCTGTTGAAGATGGCTATAGTGTTGTGTTGTCTCTCTCCTCAGTGTTGAAGCTGTTGAAGATGGCTGTAGTGTTGTGTTGTCTATCGCCTCAGTGTTGAAGCTGTTGAAGATGGCTATAGTGTTGTGTTGTCTCTCTCCTCAGTGTTGAAGCTGTTGAAGATGGCTATAGTGTTGTGTTGTCTCTCCCCTCAGTGTTGAAGCTGTTGAAGATGGCTATAGTGTTGTGTTGTCTCTCTCCTCAGTGTTGAAGCTGTTGAAGATGGCTATAGTGTTGTGTTGTCTCTCTCCTCAGTGTTGAAGCTGTTGAAGATAGCTGTAGTGTTGTGTTGTCTCTCTCCTCAGTGTTGAAGCTGTTGAAGATGGCTATAGTGTTGTGTTGTCTCTCTCCTCAGTGTTGAAGCTGTTGAAGATGGCTATAGTGTAGTGTTGTCTCTCTCCTCAGTGTTGAAGCTGTTGAAGATGGCTATAGTGTAGTGTTGTCTCTCTCCTCAGTGTTGAAGCTGTTGAAGATGGTAAAGTAGGTAGTGTGGTCTCTCTCCTCAGTGTTGAAGCTGTTGAAGATGGCTACAGTGTAGTGTTGTCTCTCTCCTCAGTGGTGAAGCTGTTGAAGATGGTAAAGTAGGGAGTGTTGTCTCTCTCCTCAGTGTTGAAGCTGTTGAAGATGGCTATAGTGTTGTGTTGTCTCTCTCCTCAGTGTTGAAGCTGTTGAAGATGGCTATAGTGTTGTGTCGTCTCTCTCCTCAGTGTTGAAGCTGTTGAAGATGGCTGTAGTGTTGTGTTGTCTCTCTCCTCAGTTTTGAAGCTGTTGAAGATGGCTATAGTGTAGTGTTGTCTCTCTCCTCAGTGTTGAAGCTGTTGAAGATGGTAAAGTAGGGAGTGTTGTCTCTCTCCTCAGTGTTGAAGCTGTTGAAGATGGCTATAGTGTTGTGTTGTCTCTCTCCTCAGTGTTGAAGCTGTTGAAGATGGCTATAGTGTAGTGTTGTCTCTCTCCTCAGTGTTGAAGCTGTTGAAGATGGTAAAGTAGGGAGTGTTGTCTCGCTCCTCAGTGTTGAAGCTGTTGAAGATGGTAAAGTAGGTCGTGTTGTCTCTCTCCTCAGTGTTGAAGCTGTTGAAGATGGCTATAGTGTAGTGTTGTCTCTCTCCTCAGTGTTGAAGCTGTTGAAGATGGTAAAGTAGGGAGTGTTGTCTCTCTCCTCAGTGTTGAAACTGTTGAAGATGGCTATAGTGTAGTGTTGTCTCTCTCCTCAGTGTTGAAGCTGTTGAAGATGGCTATAGTGTTGTGTTGTCTCTCTCCTCAGTGTTGAAGCTGTTGAAGATGGCTATAGTGTTGTGTTGTCTCTCTCCTCAGTGTTGAAGCTGTTGAAGATGGTAAAGTAGGGAGTGTTGTCTCTCTCCTCAGTGTTGAAGCTGTTGAAGATGGCTATAGTGTTGTGTTGTCTCTCTCCTCAGTGTTGAAGCTGTTGAAGATGGCTATAGTGTTGTGTTGTCTCTCTCCTCAGTGTTGAAGCTGTTGAAGATGGCTATAGTGTTGTGTTGTCTCTCTCCTCAGTGTTGAAGCTGTTGAAGATGGCTATAGTGTTGTGTTGTCTCTCTCCTCAGTGTTGAAGCTGTTGAAGATAGCTGTAGTGTTGTGTTGTCTCTCTCCTCAGTGTTGAAGCTGTTGAAGATGGCTATAGTGTTGTGTTGTCTCTCTCCTCAGTGTTGAAGCTGTTGAAGATGGCTATAGTGTAGTGTTGTCTCTCTCCTCAGTGTTGAAGCTGTTGAAGATGGCTATAGTGTAGTGTTGTCTCTCTCCTCAGTGTTGAAGCTGTTGAAGATGGTAAAGTAGGTAGTGTGGTCTCTCTCCTCAGTGTTGAAGCTGTTGAAGATGGCTACAGTGTAGTGTTGTCTCTCTCCTCAGTGGTGAAGCTGTTGAAGATGGTAAAGTAGGGAGTGTTGTCTCTCTCCTCAGTGTTGAAGCTGTTGAAGATGGCTATAGTGTTGTGTTGTCTCTCTCCTCAGTGTTGAAGCTGTTGAAGATGGCTATAGTGTTGTGTCGTCTCTCTCCTCAGTGTTGAAGCTGTTGAAGATGGCTGTAGTGTTGTGTTGTCTCTCTCCTCAGTTTTGAAGCTGTTGAAGATGGCTATAGTGTAGTGTTGTCTCTCTCCTCAGTGTTGAAGCTGTTGAAGATGGTAAAGTGGAGTGTTGTCTCTCTCCTCAGTGTTGAAGCTGTTGAAGATGGCTATAGTGTTGTGTTGTCTCTCTCCTCAGTGTTGAAGCTGTTGAAGATGGCTATAGTGTAGTGTTGTCTCTCTCCTCAGTGTTGAAGCTGTTGAAGATGGTAAAGTAGGGAGTGTTGTCTCGCTCCTCAGTGTTGAAGCTGTTGAAGATGGTAAAGTAGGTCGTGTTGTCTCTCTCCTCAGTGTTGAAGCTGTTGAAGATGGCTATAGTGTAGTGTTGTCTCTCCTCAGTGTTGAAGCTGTTGAAGATGGTAAAGTAGGGAGTGTTGTCTCTCTCCTCAGTGTTGAAACTGTTGAAGATGGCTATAGTGTAGTGTTGTCTCTCTCCTCAGTGTTGAAGCTGTTGAAGATGGCTATAGTGTTGTGTTGTCTCTCTCCTCAGTGTTGAAGCTGTTGAAGATGGCTATAGTGTTGTGTTGTCTCTCTCCTCAGTGTTGAAGCTGTTGAAGATGGTAAAGTAGGGAGTGTTGTCTCTCTC
>NW_027011844.1:357615-362615 GCF_036934945.1 Oncorhynchus masou masou | reverse complement strand
ACAGGATGAATCTGTATTAGAGAGTAGGGCTGGAGGAGAAGAGACAGAGAGAATAGTATAGGATGAATCTGTATTAGAGAGTAGGGCTGGAGGAGAAGAGAATAGTACAGGTTAAATCTGTATTAGAGAGTAGGGCTGGAGGAGAAGAGACAGAGAGAATAGTACAGGATGAATCTGTATTAGAGAGTAGGGCTGGAGGAGAAGAGACAGAGAATAGTATAGGATGAATCTGTATTAGAGAGTAGGGCTGGAGGAGAAGAGACAGAGAGAATAGTATAGGATGAATCTGTATTAGAGAGTAGGGCTGGAGGAGAAGAGACAGAGAGAATAGTACAGGATGAATCTGTATTAGAGAGTAGGGCTGGAGGAGAAGAGACAGAGAGAATAGTATAGGATGAATCTGTATTAGAGAGTAGGGCTGGAGGAGAAGAGACAGAGAGAATAGTACAGGATGAATCTGTATTAGAGAGTAGGGCTGGAGGAGAAGAGACAGAGAGAATAGTACAGGATGAATCTGTATTAGAGAGTAGGGCTGGAGGAGAAGAGACAGAGAGAATAGTATAGGATGAATCTGTATTAGAGAGTAGGGCTGGAGGAGAAGAGACAGAGAATAGTACAGGATGAATCTGTATTAGAGAGTAGGGCTGGAGGAGAAGAGACAGAGAGAATAGTATAGGATGAATCTGTATTAGAGAGTAGGGCTGGAGGAGAAGAGAATAGTACAGGTTAAATCTGTATTAGAGAGTAGGGCTGGAGGAGAAGAGACAGAGAGAATAGTACAGGATGAATCTGTATTAGAGAGTAGGGCTGGAGGAGAAGAGACAGAGAGAATAGTATAGGATGAATCTGTATTAGAGAGTAGGGCTGGAGGAGAAGAGACAGAGAGAATAGTATAGGATGAATCTGTATTAGAGAGTAGGGCTGGAGGAGAAGAGACAGAGAGAATAGTACAGGATGAATCTGTATTAGAGAGTAGGGCTGGAGGAGAAGAGACAGAGAGAATAGTATAGGATGAATCTGTATTAGAGAGTAGGGCTGGAGGAGAAGAGACAGAGAGAATAGTACAGGATGAATCTGTATTAGAGAGTAGGGCTGGAGGAGAAGAGACAGAGAGAATAGTACAGGATGAATCTGTATTAGAGAGTAGGGCTGGAGGAGAAGAGACAGAGAGAATAGTACAGGATGAATCTGTATTAGAGAGTAGGGCTGGAGGAGAAGAGACAGAGATAATAGTACAGGATGAATCTGTATTAGAGAGTAGGGCTGGAGGGGAGAAGAGACAGAGATAATAGTATAGGATGAATCTGTATTAGAGAGTAGGGCTGGAGGAGAAGAGAATAGTACAGGATGAATCTGTATTAGAGAGTAGGGCTGGAGGAGAAGAGACAGAGAGAATAGTATAGGATGAATCTGTATTAGAGAGTAGGGCTGGAGGAGAAGAGACAGAGAGAATAGTACAGGATGAATCTGTATTAGAGAGTAGGGCTGGAGGAGAAGAGACAGAGAGAATAGTATAGGATAAATCTGTATTAGAGAGTAGGGCTGGAGGAGAAGAGAATAGTACATGATGAATCTGTATTAGAGAGTAGGGCTGGAGGAGAAGAGACAGAGAGAATAGTACAGGATGAATCTGTATTAGAGAGTAGGGCTGGAGGAGAAGAGACAGAGAGAATAGTATAGGATGAATCTGTATTAGAGAGTAGGGCTGGAGGAGAAGAGAATAGTACAGGATGAATCTGTATTAGAGAGTAGGGCTGGAGGAGAAGAGACAGAGAGAATAGTATAGGATGAATCTGTATTAGAGAGTAGGGCTGGAGGAGAAGAGAATAGTACAGGATGAATCTGTATTAGAGAGTAGGGCTGGAGGAGAAGAGACAGAGAGAATAGTATAGGATAAATCTGTATTAGAGAGTAGGGCTGGAGGAGAAGAGACAGAGAGAATAGTATAGGATAAATCTGTATTAGAGAGTAGGGCTGGAGGAGAAGAGACAGAGAGAATAGTACAGGATGAATCTGTATTAGAGAGTAGGGCTGGAGGAGAAGAGACAGAGAGAATAGTATAGGATAAATCTGTATTAGAGAGTAGGGCTGGAGGAGAAGAGAATAGTACAGGATGAATCTGTATTAGAGAGTAGGGCTGGAGGAGAAGAGAATAGTACAGGATGAATCTGTATTAGAGAGTAGGGCTGGAGGAGAAGAGACTGAGAGAATAGTACAGGATGAATCTGTATTAGAGAGTAGGGCTGGAGGAGAAGAGACAGAGAGAATAGTATAGGATGAATCTGTATTAGAGAGTAGGGCTGGAGGAGAAGAGACAGAGAGAATAGTCTAGGATGAATCTGTATTAGAGAGTAGGGCTGGAGGAGAAGAGACAGAGAGAATAGTACAGGATGAATCTGTATTAGAGAGTAGGGCTGGAGGAGAAGAGACAGAGAGAATAGTACAGGATGAATCTGTATTAGAGAGTAGGGCTGGAGGAGAAGAGACAGATAGAATAGTCTAGGATGAATCTGTATTAGAGAGTAGGGCTGGAGGAGAAGAGACAGAGAATAGTACAGGATGAATCTGTATTAGAGTAGGGCTGGAGGAGAAGAGACAGAGAGAATAGTACAGGATGAATCTGTATTAGAGAGTAGGGCTGGAGGAGAAGAGACAGAGAGAATAGTATAGGATGAATCTTTATTAGAGAGTAGGGCTGGAGGAGAAGAGACAGAGATAATACATCTGAGTTAGAGCAGACAGATCACAGATCACATGACTACAGATGAGTTAGAGCAGACAGATCACAGTGTTCATGACTACAGAAGAGTTAGAGCAGACAGATCACAGATCACATGACTACAGCTGAGTTAGAGCAGACAGATCACAGTGTTCATGACTACAGAAGAGTTAGAGCAGACAGATCACAGTGTCCATGACTACAGAAGAGTTAGAGCAGACAGATCACAGTGTCCATGACTACAGAAGAGTTAAAGCAGACAGATCACAGATCACATGACTACAGAAGAGTTAGAGCAGACAGATCACAGTGTTCATGACTACAGAAGAGTTAGAGCAGACAGATCACAGTGTCCATGACTACAGAAGAGTTAGAGCAGACAGATCACAGTGTCCATGACTACAGAAGAGTTAGAGCAGACAGATCACAGTGTTCATGACTACAGCTGAGTTAGAGCAGACAGATTGGCCTATTCTTTTCTAATCCAGACGTGTGTGTGTGTGTGTGTGTGTGTGTGTGTGTGTGTGTGTGTGTGTGTGTGTGTGTGTGTGTGTGTGTGTGTGTGTGTGTGTGTGTGTGTGTGTGTGTGTGTGTGTGTGTGTGTGTTACAGAGTGTAACGACAGTAATCCGTGTGAGGGTCTGAGTCGCCACGCCACCTTTGAGAACTTTGGGATGGCGTTTCTCACGCTGTTCAGAGTCTCTACTGGGGACAACTGGAACGGCATCATGAAGGTTGACCTGCTGACTCACCTGTTACCGCTGACACACCTGTTACTACTGACTCACCTGTTACTACTGACACACCTGTTACTACTGACTCACCTGTTACTACTGACTCACCTGTTACTACTGACACACCTGCTACTACTGACACACCTGTTACTACTGACACACCTGTTACTACTGACACACCTGTTACTACTGACACACCTGTTACTGCTGACACACCTGTTACTACTGACACACCTGCTACTACTGACACACCTGTTACTACTGACACACCTGCTACTACTGACTCACCTGTTACTACTGACACACCTGTTACTACTGACACACCTGTTACTACTGACACACCTGTTACTACTGACACACCTGTTACTACTGACACACCTGTTACTACTGACACACCTGTTACTACTGACACACCTGTTACTGCTGACACACCTGTTACTACTGACACACCTGTTACTACTGACACACCTGTTACTACTGACACACCTGTTACTACTGACACACCTGTTACTGCTGACACACCTGTTACTACTGACACACCTGTTACTACTGACACACCTGTTACTACTGACACACCTGTTACTACTGACACACCTGTTACTACTGACACACCTGTTACCGCTGACACACCTGTTACCGCTGACACACCTGTTACTACTGACTCACCTGTTACTACTGACACACCTGCTACTACAGACACACCTGCTACTACTGACACACCTGTTACTACTGACACACCTGTTACTACTGACACACCTGTTACTACTGACACACCTGCTACTACAGACACACCTGTTACTACTGACACACCTGTTACTACTGACACACCTGTTACTACTGACACACCTGCTACTACTGACACACCTGTTACTACTGACACACCTGTTACTGCTGACACACCTGTTACTACTGACACACCTGTTACTACTGACACACCTGTTACTACTGACACACCTGCTACTACTGACACACCTGTTACTACTGACACACCTGTTACTGCTGACACACCTGTTACTACTGACACACCTGTTACTGCTGACACACCTGTTACTACTGACACAACTGTTACCACTGACACACCTGCTGACACACTGTTACTACACACCTGACACACCTGTTACTACTGACACACCTGTTACTACTGACACACCTGTTACTACTGACACACCTGTTACTACTGACACACCACTACTGACACCTGTTACTACTGACACACCTGTTACTACTGACACACCTGTTACTACTGACACACCTGTTACTGACACACCTGTTACACTGACACACCTGTTACTACTGACACACCTGTTACTACTGACACACCTGTTACTACTGACACACCTGTTACTACTGACACACCTGTTACTACTGACACACCTGTTACTACTGACACACCTGTTACTACTGACACACCTGTTACTACTGACACACCTGCTACTACACCTGTTACTACTGACACACCTGTTACTACTGACACACCCTGCTACTACTGACACACCTGTTACTACTGACACACACACACCTGTTACTACTGACACACCTGTTACTACG
>NW_027011844.1:337615-347615 GCF_036934945.1 Oncorhynchus masou masou | reverse complement strand
CTCGCCCAGGGGGCTGCGTAGACAGGTGAGTACACACACACACACGCACACACCATGCTTAGTCTTCCACCACAAAACTTTCGCAAATATTTGTCTCATTGTGACCCTAACATTCCCCATTGTGTCCTCTCTGTGTTCCAAGTATCTGTGTCCCTAACATTCCCCATTGTGTCCTCTCTGTGTTCCAGGTATCTGTGACCCTAACATTCCCCATTGTGTCCTCTCTGTGTTCCAGGTGTCTCTGTCCCTAACATTCCCCATTGTGTCCTCTCTGTGTTCCAGGTATCTGTGACACTAACATTCCCCATTGTGTCCTCTCTGTGTTCCAGGTGTCTGTGACCCTAACATTCCCCATTGTGTCCTCTCTGTGTTCCAGGTGGCTGTGACCCTAACATTCCCCATTGTGTCCTCTCTGTGTTCCAGGTATCTGTGACCCTAACATTCCCCATTGTGTCCTCTCTGTGTTCCAGGTATCTGTGACCCTAACATTCCCCATTGTGTCCTCTCTGTGTTCCAGGTGGCTGTGACCCTAACATTCCCCATTGTGTCCTCTCTGTGTTCCAGGTGTCTCTGTCCCTAACATTCCCCATTGTGTCCTCTCTGTGTTCCAGGTGTCTGTGTCCCTAACATTCCCCATTGTGTCCTCTCTGTGTTCCAAGTATCTGTGTCCCTCACATTCCCCATTGTGTCCTCTCTGTGTTCCAGGTGTCTGTGTCCCTAACATTCCCCATCGTGTCCTCTCTGTGTTCCAAGTATCTGTGTCCCTAACATTCCCCATTGTGTCCTCTCTGTGTTCCAGGTGGCTGTGACCCTAACATTCCCCATTGTGTCCTCTCTGTGTTCCAGGTGGCTGTGACCCTAACATTCCCCATTGTGTCCTCTCTGTGTTCCAGGTGGCTGTGACCCTAACATTCCCCATCGTGTCCTCTCTGTGTTCCAGGTGGCTGTGACCCTAACATTCCCCATTGTGTCCTCTCTGTGTTCCAGGTGGCTGTGAAGGTGGACTCGGTGGAGGTTCAGAGTGTTGCCTCAGTAGACAGACAGGAGCCCCTCTCCACCCTCCGCCTGCTCTCCCCCTCCCGCCCCCCCTCTCCGCCCTTCCTCTCGGATCCCGCCGACGAGGAGGTGTGGCACATCACCAGCTCAGCGCGCCATTGGTGGGACAGACATGGAAGTGGGCGGTGTCACTCCCCTCTCCCCCTACGCCTCCCCCGACTCCCCACCCTCCCTGAGGAGCCGAGGGAGTGCGCTCAGCCTGCTGGGGGCGGGGCTACAAGCTCACGACCCGAGGAAGGGCTTCGACGTAGACACCCAGTGCTTCCTGGATAAGCCCCGTTGTCCTGACGACCAGCGACCACACTCCATCGAGATCTGCCCGTCCCCTCCGGAGGACCCACTGCTAGGAGGGGTGGGAGGTGGACGGGGACGAGAGGAGGCCCAGGGGTCAGGGGTCAGAGGTTAGAGGTCACAGGAAGAAGAGGATGAGCCCACCCTGCATCTCCATCCACCCCGTGTGACCCAGCAGGCCGCCTCGGAGCCGCAGGCAGACTGTAACCTGCTGCTGAGACGCAGGACCCCCTCCTACGACGTCGCCGACACACACACTCCCACACACAGGCTGACGCCCGACACACACACCGGTACACACACTCACGCCTACACACGCGCCAACACATCACCACACACTTACAGACTCTCCCTCACGCGGTAACACACACCCCGACACACACACACACACACACCTCCTGCCCCATGCACACACTCTTATCCGTACACATACTCTACCTCATTCACACACACACTCCGTCCCTGAACTCTGACACGAGACCTTCCTCCTCTACAGTGACTACAAGCCCCTCCCACAGTTCACCTTCGACCAACCAGAGCACAGATACACGAGTGGCATGTCCGCTGGCCTATCGAGCAATGAACCAGCCACAAGTCCCTCGCACTTTAACAGCAGGGCGGGGTTTAGCTCGATGAACAGGAGAACTGCCCAATGAGAGACAGAGCCTGGTACTGTAGTAGGGAGGGATCGTCAGAAAAAGACTAAACCCCATCCAGAGGGTGTGGCCTGATCTGGACAGAGACGGGTTGGATGGAGAGAGAGAGAGAGATAAAAGGGGGAGAGAGAGACGGAGGGAGAGAGAGAGAGAGAGAGGGGAGAGCGAGAGAGAGAGAGACAGAGAGAGAGAGAGAGAGAGAGAGAGAGAGAGAAGGGGGAGAGATAGAGGGAGGGGGAGAGAGAGAGAAGGGGGAGAGATAGAGGGAGGGAGGTGAGAGAGAGAAGGGGGAGGGAGAGAAGAGGAGAGGGAGGGAGGGGGAGAGCGAGAGAGAGAGAGAGAGAGAGAGAGAGAGAGAGAGAGAGAGAGAGAGAGAGAGAGAGAGAGAGAAGGGGGAGAGAGAGACGGAGAGAGGAGACAGAGAGAGAGAGAGAGAGAGAGAGAGAAGGGGGAGAGAGGGACGGAGAGAGGGAGACAGAGAGACAGAGAGAGACAGAGAGAGAGAAAGATGGGGAGAGATAGAGGGGAGGGAGGGGACAGAGAGAGAGAGGGGGGAGAGAGAGGTAGTGAGGTTGTAACTCAGTGTTATTTAGTTTCAGGGACTAAAGCCACATAAATCTGTAGCCAAAGTATTTCTGACACTCCTCACACCAGCCAGCCAATCAGGAACAAACATTTATGACACTCTGCCCTCACGTGAGCCAATCAGGAACCAGCGCCTGGCTGACCTCTGACCCTTACAGGAAGTGAGATGGGAGATTGACGGTGCTCCTTCAAATCCTCTACAGGAGCTCTATTTCCTGTTTCCTGTCCTGGTCCACGATCACATTGATCTCCCAGACAGACAGACAGAAGAGGACAGCAGTCCTGGACACGTGTGTTGTGTGTTGTGTGTATTTGATCCCATATGCATCTGTCTGTTCAAATGCTCTCTGTCATGGATGTTGATAGACATGTCTTCATCTGCAGACAGACAGACAGACAGACAGACAGACAGACAGACAGACAGCAGAGCGGTGTGTGTTCTGTTTATCTCACGTTGTATATACAGAAAGTATTTTATTGCTGTGATGATGAAATAACTCTATGCATTAATGCACCACATTTTCTTCTAGAGATCTATAATGTTTGTTTTGTTCCGTCATCCTCCTGTCTATAATGTTTGTTTTGTTCCGTCATCCTCCTGTCTATAATGTTTGTTTTGTTCCGTCTTCCTCCTGTCTATAATGTTTGTTTTGTTCCGTCTTCCTCCTGTCTATAATGTTTGTTTTGTTCCGTCATCCTCCTGTCTATAATGTTTGTTTTGTTCCGTCATCCTCCTGTCTATAATGTTTGTTTTGTTCCGTCATCTTCCTGTCTATAATGTTTGTTTTGTTCCGTCTTCCTCCTGTCTATAATGGTTGTTTTGTTCCGTCTTCCTCCTGTGAATGTATGTTTTTATAAAGTAGAAGAGGAGGCCTCACCTGAACACTGTTCTCTGTTATCTAAACAAGTTCACTTTACTCAAACAGTAACCAAGGAAATCAGTTTGGACTCTTGAACTCGTGTTTTTTATGAGTTAACGGAACTTAAACCAAGTCAATTCCTGTTACTTCATTATTAATTTTTTCAAGTTATATTTGAGTCAAATGTTTAAGCTTTGACTGTGTCTGATGCTCTCTGCCGGGGATGAGATTAGATTTATTTCTAGGGTGAGGAGGAGGGGAAGAAGAAGGAGGAGGGGGAGGAGAGGAGGGGAGGAGGAGGAGGAAGAGGGGAGGAGGAGGAGGAGGAGGAGAGGAGGAGGAGGAGAGGTGGGCTGAGATGTGTCCGTGTAGATATCTAGACAACCAAACAAATCCACCTGTAGTCAAAGTGCAGTAATGTCTCTGTTCCTAACGGTCCCTTTACAACGTGACTCATGTTGTTCCTCGCTACAGTAACTATCCCTTTACTGTTAGTCGCTCTGGATAAGAGCGTCTGCTAAATGACTTAAATGTAATGTAAATGTACTTACGGGTGTGTCCTGTCCACAGAGTCTACCAGTCAGGCCTGTCTGAGGGATGGGGAGATACAACACATCTCGGTGTATCTGTAGTCCACCTGTTTGACATACACTATATATATATACCTAACCTGCTATACACAGGGCTGTGACGGTATCATGCATCTCTCTCCAGCAGCCTAACGCTGTACTCAGGTCATATCCACTTGTAGAGATGGAACCCCAAACACCAACCACACCTCACTATCACCTTACCCGATACTAATGTTAACCCTAACCCCTGACTCCTGTATCTCTGACCCCTGTATCCCTAACCCTGACCCTGATCCCTGTATCTCTGACCCCTGTAGCCCTAACCCTGACCCCTGTATCCTGACCCTGTATCCCTAACCCCTGACCCCTGATCCCTGTATCTCTGACCCCTGTAGCCCTAACCCAGTCAGTCTCTATATAGTAGGAGACCATATCAGACTGGTGGATCCCAGTCAGTCTCTATATAGTAGGAGATCATATCAGACCGGTGGATCCCAGTCAGTCTCTATTTAGTAAATCCCAGTCAGTCTCTATATAGTAGATCCCAGTCAGTCTCTATATAGTAGATCCCAGTCAGTCTCTATATAGTAGATCCCAGTCAGTCTCTATATAGTAGATCCCAGTCAGTCTCTATATAGTAGATCCCAGTCAGTCTCTATATAGTAGAACCCAGTCAGTCTCTATATAGTAGGATATCATATCAGACTGGTGGATCCCAGTCAGTCTCTATATAGTAAATCCCAGTCAGTCTCTATAGTAGATCCCAGTCAGTCTCTATATATATAGTTATATAGTAGATCCCAGTCAGTCTCTATATAGTAGAACCCAGTCAGTCTCTATATAGTAGATCCCAGTCAGTCTCTATATAGTCTCATATATAGTGGATCCCAGTCAGTCTCTATATAGTAGATCCCAGTCAGTCTCTATATAGTAGGAGATCATATCAGCCTGGTAGATCCCAGTCAGTCTCTATAGTAGATCCCAGATCTATATAGTAGATCCCAGTCAGTCTCTATATAGTAGATCCCAGTCAGTCTCTATATAGTAGGAGATCATATCAGACTGGTGGATCCCAGTCAGTCTCTATATAGTAGATCGTCTCTATATAGTAGATCCCAGCCAGTCTCTATATAGTAGGAGATCATACCAGACTGGTGGAACCCAGTCAGTCTCTATATAGTAGATCCCAGTCAGTCTCTATATAGTAGATCCCAGTCAGTCTCTATATAGTAGATCCCAGCCGTCTCTATATAGCAGATCCCAGTCAGTCTCTATATAGTAGGAGACCATATCAGACTGGTGGAACCCAGTCAGTCTCTATAGTAGATCCCAGTCAGTCTCTATATAGTAGATCCCAGTCAGTCTCTATATAGTAGATCCAGTCAGTCTCTATATAGTAGATCCAGTCAGTCTCTATATAGTAGATCCCAGTCAGTCTCTATATAGTAGATCCCAGTCAGTCTCTATAGTAGCAGATCACATCAGACTGGTGGTTCCAGTCAGTCTCTATATAGTAGATCCCAGTCAGTCTCTATATAGTAGATCCCAGTCAGTCCCTATATAGTAGGAGACTCATATCAGACTGGTGGATCCCAGTCAGTCTCTATATAGTAGAACCCAGTCAGTCTCTATATAGTAGATCCCAGTCAGTCTCTATATAGTAGATCCCAGTCAGTCTCTATGTAGTAGGAGATCATATCAGACTGGTAGGTCCCAGTCAGTCTCTATATAGTAGATCCCAGCAGTCTCTATAGTAGATCCCAGTCAGTCTCTATATAGTAGGAGACCATATCAAACTGGTGGATCCCAGTCAGTCTCTATATAGTAGAACCCAGTCAGTCTCTATATAGTGGATCCCAGTCAGTCTCTATATAGTAGGAGATCATATCAGACTGGTGGATCCCAGTCAGTCTCTATATAGCAGATCCCAGTCAGTCTCTACATAGTAGATCAGAGTCAGTCTCTACATAGGAGATCATATTAGCCTGTAGATCCCAGTCAGGTCTATATAGTGGATCCCAGTCAGTCTCTCTATAATAGATATCATATCAGCCTGGTAGATCCTGTGGCCAGTCTCTATAGTAAATCCCAGCCAGTCTCTATATATAGTAGATCCCAGTCAGTCTCTATATAGTAGGAGACCATATCAAACTGGTGGATCCAGTCAGTCTCTATAGTAGATCCCAGTCAGTCTCTATATAGTAGGAGACCATATCAAACTGGTGGATCCCAGTCAGTCTCTATAGTAGAACCCAGTCAGTCTCTATATAGATCCCAGTCAGTCTCATATAGTAGCAGACTATATCAGACTGGTAGATCCCAGTCAGTCTCTATATAGTAGATCCCAGTCAGTCTCTATATAGTAAATCCCAGTCAGTCTCTATATAGTAAATCCCAGTCAGTCTCTATATAGTGGATCCCAGTCAGTCTCTATATAGTAGATCCCAGTCAGTCTCTATATAGTAGCAGACCATATCAGACTGGTGGATCCCAGTCAGTCTCTATATAGTAGATCCCAGTCAGTCTCTATATAGTAGATCCCAGTCAGTCTCTATATAGTAGGAGACCATATCAGACTGGTGGATCCCAGTCAGTCTCTATATAGTAGATCCCAGTCAGTCTCTATATAGTAGATCCCAGTCAGTCTCTATATAGTAGATCCCAGTCAGTCTCTATATAGTAGGAGACCATATCAGCCAGGTAGATCCCAGTCAGTCTCTATATAGTAGGAGACTAGAGATCAGAGTCAACCGCTCCCTCCATCTCTAACCCTGCCCTCCATCTCTAACCCCGCCCTCCGTCTCTAAACCCCGCCCTCCGTCTCTAAACTGCGCCCTCCATCACTCACCCCTGCCCTCCATCTCTAAACCCCGCCCTCCATCTCTAAACCCGCCCCCCATCTCTAACCCCGCCCTCCGTCTCTAAACACGCCCTCCATCTCTAACCCCGCCCTCCATCTCTAACCCCGCCCCTCCGTCTCTAAACACGCCCTCCATCTCTAACCCCACCCTCCATCTCTAAACCCGCCCTCCATCTCTAACCCCGCCCTCCGTCTCTAAACCCCGCCCTCCATCTCTAACCCCGCCCTCCGTCTCTAACCCCGCCCTCCGTCTCTAACCCCGCCCTCCATCTCTAACCCCCGCCCACCCTTACTGGGTCACCAGCAGTATGCATGTAAATTATGATCATATATCAAGAGAATAGATCCGTAAACATGTTATTTATCACTCGACAGGAGCTTCCTGTTTCTCCTTCTATTCTACCCTGTTCGATCTCACTGCGGGGAACAGAAGAGACTTTTGATTGGATGATGAGACAACGTTCGTTTACTAGGAAGTAAAAGCCTGGCGTCAGTCTGACTGACCCCCCTCCCATGTCAAATTAGCTTTGACCCTGAACTTTAGAGTCAGAGTTGTCTCCAGTTATAGAATCTCCTGGGTCATATTTATAATTGATTTAGAGACAGGTGTTTTCTTTATTATCATTGAAATAATACAATTAGGTAGAAAATGATTATAATAATTCTGGAAGAGTTTGGCAGATGGATTTGAATCCTCGTATTTATTTATTTTTTATGAGGAATTGTTTTGGACTATTTGCATGTTGCTGAGAAGTAGAAAAAAGATATTTAAAAAAAAAAAGATATCCGGATGTTGTTTTTTTTTACATTGTTTTTTGATAAAAGAAAATGTCCAGATGTTTCCGATGTTTGTCGACTGCCTATCTAAATGTACTGGGCTCAGTTTGATCGGTACGGGACTCTAATGCTGGTTGAAACATGATTTATTATTGTCCAATGCCAGATGTGCTGGGTGTGGTTTTAGTGTGTATCTACTGAGACCGTTGGTTGGATACCGGCCAAGCTGTCACAGACAGGGAACCATTGAAACAGGCTGTGGGTGTTGTTTATCTCAGAACCTCAGAAGTCAGATGTTGAGCGCTTCCCCACCTGATCGATCCTCTAGTTACCCTACAAGTTATTTCCAGAGAGTCTGATGTGTGTTGAATCTCAGTATGAAAGAAACACTAATGAAGATTTATTACATAACGGATGATGATGATGATGATGATGATGGTGGTGGTGGTGATGATGATGATGATGATGGTGGTGGTGATGATGATGGTGGTGGTGATGATGATGGTGATGGTGGTGATGATGAAGATCTAGAACCAGGCTTCAGGAAGATCTAGAACCAGGCTTCAGGAAGATCTAGAACCAGGCTTCAGGAAGATCTAGAACCAGGCTTCAGGAAGATCTAGAACCAGGCTTCAGGAAGATCTAGAACCAGGCTTCAGGAAGATCTAGAACCAGGCTTCAGGAAGATCTAGAACCAGGCTTCAGGCCGTTTTAGTTGTGATGGATCCTGACCATCAATCTATCAGAAACCTTGTCGTTTTAACTCTTGAGAGACGGGAGGAGATGGAGGAATAGAGGATGATGAGGGTGTGTTTTCTAGCTGTCAATAGACAACTGTCTGCAATAATTTCCCTCTGATGCTCCCAGAACTGACAGGGGGCTTCGAGGCTGGAATACAACTGTACTTTTGACGTTGTTTTGTTGCTGATTATTATAACGGTCAAACATTGTCCTGAAGGATGTTCCCTGTCGTCGAAAAATAAAACTTGTTTTTATTTATTCCTGAGCCGAAGGTGTCTGGTGTGTTTCTTCACAGAGCCCCTTGTGGAATAACAACTATTGACTGTGTTATCAGCAGTCCCCACAGGATGGCGCCAGAGAGCAACATGTATTTAATGTTGACTGTGTTATCAGCAGTCCCCACAGGATGGCGCCGGAGAGCAACATGTCTTGAATGTTGACTGCGTTATCAGCAGTCCCCACAGGATGGCGCCAGAGAGCAACATGTCTTTAATGTTGACTGTGTTAACATCAGACCCCACAGGATGGCGCCAGAGAGCAACATGTCTTTAATGTTGACTGTGTTATCAGCAGTCCCAACATGTCGGATGCAGCTTGGCGCCAGAGAGCAACATGTCTTTAATGTTGACTGTGTTATCAGCAGTCCCCACAGGATGGCGCCAGAGAGCAACATGTGTTTAATGTTGACTGTTATCAGCAGTTATCTGGAGAGCTATGTCTTTAATGTTGACTGTGTTATCAGCAGCCCCCAGGATGGCGCTGGAGAGCAACATGTCTTTAATATTGACTGTGTTATCAGCAGATCCCCACAGGATGGCGCTGAGAGCAACATGTCTTTAATGTTGACTGTGTTATCAGCAGTCCCCACAGGATGGCGCCAGAGAGCAACATGTCTTTAATGTTGACTGTGTTATCAGCAGTCCCCACAGGATGGCGCTGGAGAGCAACATGTCTTTAATGTTGACTGTGTTATCAGCAGTCCCCACAGGATGGCGCCAGAGAGCAACATGTCTTTAATGTTGACTGTGTTATCAGCAGTCCCCACAGGATGGCGCCAGAGAGCAACATGTGACTGTGTTATTTAATGTCTTTAATGTTGTCTGTGTTATCAGCAGTCCCCACTGGATGGCGCCAGAGAGCAACATGTCTTTAATGTTGACTGTGTTATCAGCAGTCCCCACAGGATGGCGCTGGAGAGCAACATGTCTTTAATGTTGACTGTGTTATCACCAGTCCCCACAGGATGGCGGAGAGCAACATCTTAATATTGACTGTATTCTCAGCAGTCCCCAGATGGCGCCAGAGAGCAACATGTCTTTAATGTTGCCAGCATTCTACAGGATGGCGACAGAGACATGTCTTTAATGTTGACTGTGTTATCAGCAGTCCCCAACATGTCTTTAATATTGACTGTATTCTCAGCAGCCAGAGAGCAACATGTCTTTAATGTTGACTGTGTTATCAGCAGTCCCCACAGGATGGCGACAGAGAGCAACATGTCTTTAATGTTGACTGTGTTATCAGCAGTCCCCACAGGATGGCGACAGAGAGCAACATGTCTTTAATATTGACTGTGTTATCAGCAGTCCCCACAGGATGGCG
>NW_027011844.1:287500-337115 GCF_036934945.1 Oncorhynchus masou masou | reverse complement strand
GTCCTTTAGGTGGTGGACCATTCTTGATACACACAGGAAAACGGTTGAGCGTGATAAACCGCAGCAGCGTTGCAGTTCTTCATACAAACCGGTGCGCTTGGCACCTACTACCAAACCCTGTTCAAAGGCACTTCCAATATATGTGTCTTGCCCATTCACCTTGTGAATGGAACACACACACAGTCCATGTCTCAAATCCTTCTTTAACCCGTCTCCTCCCCTTCTTCATCTACATTGATTGAAGTGGATTTAACAAAGTGACGTCTATAAGGGATCATATCTTTCACCTGGATTCACCTGGTCAGTCTGTCATGGAAAGAGAATTTGTTCTTAATGTTTTTAGTATATTCAGTGTATATACAGTGCACAGTCAATGCACTGAACCCTCATTGCTAGCTCGGTCCCTTAGCCAGCCAGCTAGCCAGCTTGAATTGCAGTTAGACCATTTCTTGACAAGGCACCGATTACAGTTAGCATCAAGCAGTGGTCTGTAAACCTGTATCTGAGTCAGTACCGTTTATACGAACTGATTAGCATGTCCTCTCCCTGTCAGTTAGCATCATGCAGTGGTCTGTAAACCTGTATCTGAGTCAGTACCGTTTATACCAACTGATCAGCATGTCCTCTCCCTGTCAGTTAGCATCAAGCAGTGGTCTGTAAACCTGTATCTGAGTCAGTACCGTTTATACCAACTGATCAGCATGTCCTCTCTCTGTCAGTTAGCATCAAGCAGTGGTCTGTAAACCTGTATCTGAGTCAGTACCGTTTATACCAACTGATCAGCATGTCCTCTCCCTGTCAGTTAGCATCAAGCAGTGGTCTGTAAACCTGTATCTGAGTCAGTACCGTTTATACCAACTGATCAGCATGTCCTCTCCCTGTCAGTTAGCATCATGCAGTGGTCTGTAAACCTGTATCTGAGTCAGTACCGTTTATACCAACTGATCAGCATGTCCTCTCTCTGTCAGTTAGCATCAAGCAGTGGTCTGTAAACCTGTATCTGAGTCAGTACCGTTTATACCAACTGATCAGCATGTCCTCTCCCTGTCAGTTAGCATCAAGCAGTGGTCTGTAAACCTGTATCTGAGTCAGTACCGTTTATACCAACTGATCAGCATGTCCTCTCCCTGTCAGTTAGCATCAAGCAGTGGTCTGTAAACCTGTATCTGAGTCAGTACCGTTTATACCAACTGATCAGCATGTCCTCTCCCTGTCAGTTAGCATCATGCAGTGGTCTGTAAACCTGTATCTGAGTCAGTACCGTTTATACCAACTGATCAGCATGTCCTCTCTCTGTCAGTTAGCATCAAGCAGTGGTCTGTAAACCTGTATCTGAGTCAGTACCGTTTATACCAACTGATCAGCATGTCCTCTCCCTGTCAGTTAGCATCAAGCAGTGGTCTGTAAACCTGTATCTGAGTCAGTACCGTTTATACCAACTGATCAGCATGTCCTCTCCCTGTCAGTTAGCATCAAGCAGTGGTCTGTATACCTGTATCTGAGTCAGTACCGTTTACACCAACTGATCAGCATGTCCTCTCCCTGTCAGTTAGCATCAAGCAGTGGTCTGTAAACCTGTATCTGAGTCAGTACCGTTTATACCAACTGATCAGCATGTCCTCTCCCTGTCAGTTAGCATCAAGCAGTGGTCTGTAAACCTGTATCTGAGTCAGTACCGTTTATACCAACTGATCAGCATGTCCTCTCTCTGTCAGTTAGCATCAAGCAGTGGTCTGTAAACCTGTATCTGAGTCAGTACCGTTTATACCAACTGATCAGCATGTCCTCTCTCTGTCAGTTAGCATCAAGCAGTGGTCTGTAAACCTGTATCTGAGTCAGTACCGTTTATACCAACTGATCAGCATGTCCTCTCTCTGTCAGTTAGCATCAAGCAGTGGTCTGTAAACCTGTATCTGAGTCAGTACCGTTTATACCAACTGATCAGCATGTCCTCTCCCTGTCAGTTAGCATCAAGCAGTGGTCTGTAAACCTGTATCTGAGTCAGTACCGTTTATACCAACTGATCAGCATGTCCTCTCCCTGTCAGTTAGCATCAAGCAGTGGTCTGTAAACCTGTATCTGAGTCAGTACCGTTTATACCAACTGATCAGCATGTCCTCTCTCCCTGTCAGTTAGCATCAAGCAGTGGTATGTAAACCTGTATCTGAGTCAGTACCGTTTATACCAACTGATCAGCATGTCCTCTCTCTGTCAGTTAGCATCAAGCAGTGGTATGTAAACCTGTATCTGAGTCAGTACCGTTTATACCAACTGATCAGCATGTCCTCTCTCTGTCAGTTAGCATCAAGCAGTGGTCTGTAAACCTGTATCTGAGTCAGTACCGTTTATACCAACTGATCAGCATGTCCTCTCCCTGTCAGTTAGCATCAAGCAGTGGTCTGTAAACCTGTATCTGAGTCAGTACCGTTTATACCAACTGATCAGCATGTCCTCTCTCTGTCAGTTAGCATCAAGCAGTGGTCTGTAAACCTGTATCTGAGTCAGTACCGTTTATACCAACTGATCAGCATGTCCTCTCTCTGTCAGTTAGCATCAAGCAGTGGTCTGTAAACCTGTATCTGAGTCAGTACCGTTTATACCAACTGATCAGCATGTCCTCTCTCCCTGTCAGTTAGCATCAAGCAGTGGTATGTAAACCTGTATCTGAGTCAGTACCGTTTATACCAACTGATCAGCATGTCCTCTCCCTGTCAGTTAGCATCAAGCAGTGGTCTGTAAACCTGTATCTGAGTCAGTACCGTTTATACCAACTGATCAGCATGTCCTCTCCCTGTCAGTTAGCATCAAGCAGTGGTCTGTAAACCTGTATCTGAGTCAGTACCGTTTATACCAACTGATCAGCATGTCCTCTCCCTGTCAGTTAGCATCAAGCAGTGGTCTGTAAACCTGTATCTGAGTCAGTACCGTTTATACCAACTGATCAGCATGTCCTCTCCCTGTCAGTTAGCATCAAGCAGTGGTCTGTAAACCTGTATCTGAGTCAGTACCGTTTATACCAACTGATCAGCATGTCCTCTCCCTGTCAGTTAGCATCAAGCAGTGGTCTGTAAACCTGTATCTGAGTCAGTACCGTTTATACCAACTGATCAGCATGTCCTCTCCCTGTCAGTTAGCATCAAGCAGTGGTCTGTAAACCTGTATCTGAGTCAGTACCGTTTATACCAACTGATCAGCATGTCCTCTCCTGTCAGTTAGCATCAAGCAGTGGTCTGTAAACCTGTATCTAAGTCAGTACCGTTTATACCAACTGATCAGCATGTCCTCTCTCTGTCAGTTAGCATCAAGCAGTGGTCTGTAAACCTGTATCTGAGTCAGTACCGTTTATACCAACTGATCAGCATGTCCTCTCCCTGTCAGTTAGCATCAAGCAGTGGTCTGTAAACCTGTATCTGAGTCAGTACCGTTTATTCCAACTGATCAGCATGTCCTCTCCCTGTCAGTTAGCATCAAGCAGTGGTCTGTATACCTGTATCTGAGTCAGTACTGTTTATACCAACTGATCAGCATGTCCTCTCCCTGTCAGTTAGCATCAAGCAGTGGTCTGTATACCTGTATCTGAGTCAGTACCGTTTATACCAACTGATCAGCATGTCCTCTCCCTGTCAGTTAGCATCAAGCAGTGGTCTGTAAACCTGTATCTGAGTCAGTACCGTTTATACCAACTGATCAGCATGTCCTCTCCCTGTCAGTTAGCATCAAGCAGTGGTCTGTAAACCTGTATCTGAGTCAGTACCGTTTATACCAACTGATCAGCATGTCCTCTCCCTGTCAGTTAGCATCAAGCAGTGGTCTGTATACCTGTATCTGAGTCAGTACCGTTTATACCAACTGATCAGCATGTCCTCTCCCTGTCAGTTAGCATCATGCAGTGGTCTGTAAACCTGTATCTGAGTCAGTACCGTTTATACCAACTGATCAGCATGTCCTCTCTCCCTGTCAGTTAGCATCAAGCAGTGGTCTGTAAACCTGTATCTTAGTCAGTACCGTTTATACCAACTGATCAGCATGTCCTCTCCCTGTCAGTTAGCATCAAGCAGTGGTATGTAAACCTGTATCTGAGTCAGTACCGTTTATACCAACTGATCAGCATGTCCTCTCCCTGTCAGTTAGCATCAAGCAGTGGTCTGTAAACCTGTATCTGAGTCAGTACCGTTTATACCAACTGATCAGCATGTCCTCTCCCTGTCAGTTAGCATCAAGCAGTGGTCTGTAAACCTGTATCTGAGTCAGTACCGTTTATACCAACTGATCAGCATGTCCTCTCCCTGTCAGTTAGCATCAAGCAGTGGTCTGTATACCTGTATCTGAGTCAGTACCGTTTATACCAACTGATCAGCATGTCCTCTCCCTGTCAGTTAGCATCAAGCAGTGGTCTGTAAACCTGTATCTGAGTCAGTACCGTTTATACCAACTGATCAGCATGTCCTCTCTCTGTCAGTTAGCATCAAGCAGTGGTCTGTAAACCTGTATCTGAGTCAGTACCGTTTATACCAACTGATCAGCATGTCCTCTCCCTGTCAGTTAGCATCAAGCAGTGGTCTGTAAACCTGTATCTGAGTCAGTACCGTTTATACCAACTGATCAGCATGTCCTCTCCCTGTCAGTTAGCATCAAGCAGTGGTCTGTAAACCTGTATCTGAGTCAGTACCGTTTATACCAACTGATCAGCATGTCCTCTCCCTGTCAGTTAGCATCAAGCAGTGGTCTGTAAACCTGTATCTGAGTCAGTACCGTTTATACCAACTGATCAGCATGTCCTCTCCCTGTCAGTTAGCATCAAGCAGTGGTCTGTAAACCTGTATCTGAGTCAGTACCGTTTATACCAACTGATCAGCATGTCCTCTCCCTGTCAGTTAGCATCAAGCAGTGGTCTGTATACCTGTATCTGAGTCAGTACCGTTTATACCAACTGATCAGCATGTCCTCTCCCTGTCAGTTAGCATCAAGCAGTGGTCTGTAAACCTGTATCTGAGTCAGTACCGTTTATACCAACTGATCAGCATGTCCTCTCTCTGTCAGTTAGCATCAAGCAGTGGTCTGTAAACCTGTATCTGAGTCAGTACCGTTTATACCAACTGATCAGCATGTCCTCTCCCTGTCAGTTAGCATCAAGCAGTGGTCTGTAAACCTGTATCTGAGTCAGTACCGTTTATACCAACTGATCAGCATGTCCTCTCCCTGTCAGTTAGCATCAAGCAGTGGTCTGTAAACCTGTATCTGAGTCAGTACCGTTTATACCAACTGATCAGCATGTCCTCTCCCTGTCAGTTAGCATCAAGCAGTGGTCTGTAAACCTGTATCTGAGTCAGTACCGTTTATACCAACTGATCAGCATGTCCTCTCCCTGTCAGTTAGCATCAAGCAGTGGTCTGTAAACCTGTATCTGAGTCAGTACCGTTTATACCAACTGATCAGCATGTCCTCTCTCCCTGTCAGTTAGCATCAAGCAGTGGTCTGTAAACCTGTATCTGAGTCAGTACCGTTTATACCAACTGATCAGCATGTCCTCTCCCTGTCAGTTAGCATCAAGCAGTGGTCTGTAAACCTGTATCTGAGTCAGTACCGTTTATACCAACTGATCAGCATGTCCTCTCCCTGTCAGTTAGCATCAAGCAGTGGTCTGTAAACCTGTATCTGAGTCAGTACCGTTTATACCAACTGATCAGCATGTCCTCTCTCTGTCAGTTAGCATCAAGCAGTGGTCTGTAAACCTGTATCTGAGTCAGTACCGTTTATACCAACTGATCAGCATGTCCTCTCTCCCTGTCAGTTAGCATCAAGCAGTGGTCTGTAAACTTGTATCTGAGTCAGTACCGTTTATACCAACTGATCAGCATGTCCTCTCCCTGTCAGTTAGCATCAAGCAGTGGTCTGTAAACTTGTATCTGAGTCAGTACCGTTTATACCAACTGATCAGCATGTCCTCTCCCTGTCAGTTAGCATCAAGCAGTGGTCTGTAAACCTGTATCTGAGTCAGTACCGTTTATACCAACTGATCAGCATGTCCTCTCCCTGTCAGTTAGCATCAAGCAGTGGTCTGTAAACCTGTATCTGAGTCAGTACCGTTTATACCAACTGATCAGCATGTCCTCTCCCTGTCAGTTAGCATCAAGCAGTGGTCTGTAAACCTGTATCTGAGTCAGTACCGTTTATACCAACTGATCAGCATGTCCTCTCCCTGTCAGTTAGCATCAAGCAGTGGTCTGTAAACCTGTATCTGAGTCAGTACCGTTTATACCAACTGATCAGCATGTCCTCTCCCTGTCAGTTAGCATCAAGCAGTGGTCTGTAAACCTGTATCTGAGTCAGTACCGTTTATACCAACTGATCAGCATGTCCTCTCTCTGTCAGTTAGCATCAAGCAGTGGTCTGTAAACCTGTATCTGAGTCAGTACCGTTTATACCAACTGATCAGCATGTCCTCTCCCTGTCAGTTAGCATCAAGCAGTGGTCTGTAAACCTGTATCTGAGTCAGTACCGTTTATACCAACTGATCAGCATGTCCTCTCCCTGTCAGGCGTCTGGTAACAAAGTGAGCAGGCAGTCGGTGCTGTGCGGAAGTCAGAACATCGTCCTCAACGGCAAAGTAAGTAACAACAAGCCACACCGGTATTACACCATGAGATGGGCCAGTTGGGGCTTTACATTTACATTTACATTTAAGTCATTTAGCAGACGCTCTTATCCAGAGCGACTTACAAATTGGTGAATTCACCTTCTGACATCTAGTTCCGACAATGCAGTAATAACCAACGAGTAATCTAACCTAACAATTCCAAAACTACTACCTTATACACACAAGTGTAAAGGGATAAATAATATGTACATAAAGATATATGAATGAGTGATGGTACAGAATGGCAAAGGCAAGATGCAGTAGATGGTATCGAGTACAGTATATACATATGAGATGAGTAATGTAGGGTATGTAAACAAAGTGACATAGTTTAAAGTGGCTAGTGATAAATGTATTACATAAACGTTCACTATACCGGTATTACACCATGAGATGGGCCAGTTGGGGCTTTACGTTCACTATACCGGTATTACACCATGAGATGGGCCAGTTGGGGCTTTACGTTCACTATACCGGTATTACACCATGAGATGGGCCAGTTGGGGCTTTACGTTCACTATACCGGTATTACACCATGAGATGGGCCAGTTGGGGCTTTACGTTCACTATACTGGTATTACACCATGAGATGGGCCAGTTGGGGCTTTACGTTCACTATACCGGTATTACACCATGAGATGGGCCAGTTGGGGCTTTACGTTCACTATACTGGTATTACACCATGAGATGGGCCAGTTGGGGCTTTACGTTCACTATACCGGTATTACACCATGAGATGGGCCAGTTGGGGCTTTACGTTCACTATACTGGTATTACACCATGAGATGGGCCAGTTGGCGCTTTACGTTCACTATACTGGTATTACACCATGAGATGGGCCAGTTGGCGCTTTACGTTCACTATACTGGTATTACACCATGAGTCTCCCTCCCTCCCTGTGTCTCCCTCCCTCCCTCCCCCCCCCCCCCCCTCCCTCCCTCTCTCCCTGTCTCCCTCCCCCTCCCTCCCTCCCTCCCCCCCTCCCCCTATCTCCCTGTCTCCCTCCCCCTCCCTCCCTCCCTCCCCCTCCCCCTATCTCCCTATCTCCCCCCCCCCACTCCCTCCCTCCCCCCTGTCTCCTCCAGACTATAGTAATGAACGACTGTATAATCCGTGGAGACCTGGCCAATGTCAGGGTGGGGAGGCACTGTGTTGTGAAGAGCCTGAGTGTCATTCCCTGTCTGTGTCTCCCTCCCCCCTGTCTCCTCCAGACTATAGTAATGAACGACTGTATAATCCGTGGAGACCTGGCCAATGTCAGGGTGGGGAGGCACTGTGTTGTGAAGAGCCGGAGTGTCATTCGGCCGCCGTTCAAAAAATTCAGCAAAGGGTGAGTTCTGCTCAACCTCTTCTAGACCAGGGGTTTCCTCTTCTAGACCAGGGGACTCATCTTCTAGACCAGGGGTTTCCTCTTCTAGACCAGGGGACTCATCTTCTAGACCAGGGGTCTCCTCTTCTAGACCAGGGGTCTCCTCTTCTAGACCAGGGGTCTCCTCTTCTAGACCAGGGGTTTCCTCTTCTAGACCAGGGGTCTCCTCTTCTAGACCAGGGGTTTCCTCTTCTAGACCAGGGGACTCTTCTTCTAGACCAGGGGACTCCTCTTCTAGACCAGGGGACTCCTCTTCTAGACCAGGGGACTCATCTTCTAGACCAGGGGACTCCTCCTCTAGACCAGGGGTCTCCTCTTCTAGACCAGGGGTCTTCTCTTCTAGACCAGGGGTCTCCTCTTCTAGACCAGGGGTCTTCTCTTCTAGACCAGGGGTCTTCTCTTCTAGACCAGGGGTCTCCTCTTCTAGACCAGGGGTCTCCTCTTCTAGACCAGGGGTCTTCTCTTCTAGACCAGGGGACTCCTCTTCTAGACCAGGGGTCTCCTCTTCTAGACCAGGGGTCTTCTCTTCTAGACCAGGGGACTCCTCTTCTAGACCAGGGGACTCCTCTTCTAGACCAGGGTACTCCTCTTCTAGACCAGGGGACTCCTCTTCTAGACCAGAGGTCTCCTCTTCTAGACCAGAGGACTCCTCTTCTAGACCAGGGGTCTCCAACCTTTTCTAGACCAGGGGACTCCTCTTCTAGACCAGGGGTCTCCTCTTCTAGACCAGGGGTCTCCAACCTTTTTCTAGACCAGGGGTCTCCAACCTCTTCTAGATCAGGGGTCTCCTTTTCTAGACCAGGGGACTCCTCTTCTAGACCAGGGGTCTCCAACCTCTTCTAGACCAGGGGACTCCTCTTCTAGACCAGGGGTCTCCTCTTCTAGACCTGGGGACTCATCTTCTGGACCAGGGGTCTCCAACCTCTTCTAGACCAGGGGTCTCCAACCTCTTCTAGACCAGGGGTCTAGACCAGGGGTCTCCAACCTTTTTCTAGACCAGGGGTCTCCAACCTCTTCTAGATCAGGGGTCTCCTTTTCTAGACCAGGGGACTCCTCTTCTAGACCAGGGGTCTCCAACCTCTTCTAGACCAGGGGACTCCTCTTCTAGACCAGGGGTCTCCTCTTCTAGACCTGGGGACTCATCTTCTGGACCAGGGGTCTCCAACCTCTTCTAGACCAGGGGTCTCCAACCTCTTCTAGACCAGGGGTCTCCTTTTCTAGACCAGGGGTCTCCTCTTCTAGACCAGGGGTCTCCAACATTTTCTAGACCAGGGGTATCCTCTTCTAGACCAGGGTTCTCCTCTTCTAGACCAGGGGTCTCCAGCCTTTTCTAGACCAGGGGTCTCCAACCTTTTCTAGACCAGGGGACTCCTCTTCTAGACCAGGGGACTCATCTTCTGGACCAGGGGTCTCCTCTTCTAGACCAGGGGACTCATCTTCTGGACCAGGGGTCTCCTTCTCTAGACCAGGGGACTCCTCTTCTAGACCAGGGGACTCCTCTTCTAGACCAGGGGTTTCCTCTTCTAGACCAGGGGTCTCCTCTTCTAGACCAGGGGACTCCTCTTCTAGACCAGGGGACTCCTCTTCTAGACCAGGGGTCTCCAACCTCTTCTAGACCAGGGGTCTCCTCTTCTAGACCAGTTGGACTCCTCTTCTAGACCACGGGACTCCTCTTCTAGACCAGGGTTCTTCTCTTCTAGACCAGGGGTCTCCTTTTCTAGACCAGGGGACTCCAACCTCTTCTATTCCAGGGGACTCCTCTTCTAGACCAGGGGTTCCTCTTCTAGACCAGGGGTCTCCTCTTCTAGACCAGGGGACTCCTCTTCTAGACCAGGGGACTCCTCTTCTAGACCAGGGGACTCCTCTTCTAGACCAGGGGTCTCCTCTTCTAGACCAGGGTTCTCCTCTTCTAGACCAGGGGTCTCCTCTTCTAGACCAGGGTTCTCCAACCTCTTCTAGACCAGGGGTCTCCAACTTTTTTCTAGACCAGGGGTCTCCAACCTCTTCTAGACCAGGGGTCTCCTTTTCTAGACCAGTGGACTCCTCTTCTAGACCAGGGGTCTCCAACTTCTTCTAGACCAGGGGACTCCTCTTCTAGACCAGGTGTCTCCTCTTCTAGACCAGGGGACTCATCTTCTGGACCAGGGGTCTCCTCTTCTAGACCAGGGGACTCCTCTTCTAGACCAGGGTTCTCCTCTTCTAGACCAGGGGTCTCCTCTTCTAGACCAGGGGTCTCCTCTTCTAGACCAGGGGACACATCTTCTGGACCAGGGGTCTCCTCTTCTAGACCAGGGGACTCCTCTTCTAGACCAGGGGACTCATCTTCTGGACCAGGGGTCTCCTCTTCTAGACCAGGGGACTCCTCTTCTAGACCAGGGGTCTCCTCTTCTAGACCAGGGGACTCATCTTCTGGACCAGGGGTCTCCTCTTCTAGACCAGGGGACTCCTCTTCTAGACCAGGGGACTCCTCTTCTAGACCAGGGGTCTCCTCTTCTAGACCAGGGGACTCCTCTTCTAGACCAGGGGTCTCCTCTTCTAGACCAGGGGACTCCTCTTCTAGACCAGGGTTCTCCAACCTCTTCTAGACCAGGGGTATCCTCTTCTAGACCAGGGGTCTCCTCTTCTAGACCAGGGGTCTCCAACCTCTTCTAGACCAGGGGTTTCCTCTTCTAGACCAGGGGTCTCCTCTTCTAGACCAGGGGTCTCCAACCTTTTCTCGCGAGCGACATGTTTAATGTTTTTATTTTCTAGCTTTCAAATAGCAACATTATTCTGTTCTCTTCCCTGGGTGAACAAGACATGCCTTTCCTGTCACTATAACTGGTCAAATAATGGTTCATAAACAGTATTTGGTACGATAGGCCCCATAATATTCTATTTTTTGTATTTTCCCCTAATTCTGTTTTCTGTTGTATTTTTTTCAAGATTTAGATTTTTTTTCCTGTTTTGTTACTCTCAAGAAACAGCAACAACAACAACAACAACAAAAATCCCCTGAGTCCATGTCAGTGCTTAAATCACATCAGAACACCAATGTGTCGATCTGGAGATGTTTCTGCTGTTTAGGCCTGCTGTAGCACATCATGACAGAGTTAGACAGGACTACTGCTGTAGCACATCATGACAGAGTTCGAGATGAATGACCTCTGACCCCTTGTCCTCTTGCCCCCCCCTTCCCCAGAGTGGCCTTCTTCCCGCTGCACATCGGAGACCATGTGTTTATAGAGGAAGACTGTGTGGTGAACGCTGCTCAGATCGGATCTTACGTTCACATCGGGAAGAACTGTGTCATCGTGAGTCACACACACACACAGTCACACACACAGAGTTACACACAAACACATACTGGCCGAGGGAACATTCAGGTCCTAAATCTGGGTCATGTGATGCTCGGAACCACAACATTTCACTGTCTCTGTCGGGCTAGTTGGGTCCATGTTCTACTAGTCTGGTCTGAACAGTACTAGCCTCTGTCTAGTTGGGTCCATGTTCTACTAGTCTGGTCTGAACAGTGTTCTACTAGTCTGGTCTGAACAGTACTAGTCTTTGTCTAGTTGGGTCCATGTTCTACTAGTCTGGTCTGAACAGTACTAGTCTCTGGCTAGTTGGGTCCATGTTCTACTAGTCTGGTCTTAACATTACTAGCCTCTGTCTCGTTGGGTCCATGTTCTACTAGTCTGGTCTGAACAGTGTTCCACTAGTCTGGTCTGAACAGTACTAGTCTCTGTCTTGTTGGGGTCCGTGTTCTACTAGTCTGGTCTGAACAGTACTAGCCTCTGGCATGATTGTATTTATTACAGGGTAGTCACATGACGGTAGTTTGTATCATCACATGACGGTGGTGTTCTGTAGAGGTTCTGTGGTGATGTCACAATGGGGGTAGTGTGTTCTGTCAACATATGAAATGGGACTCCTACGCCGACCGGGCCGGGAGTCACTCCAACGCCGACCAGGCCGGGAGTCACTCCTACGCCGACCAGGCCTGGAGTCACTCCTACGCCGACCAGGCCTGGAGACACTCCAACGCCGACCAGGCCTGGAGACACTCCAACGCCGACCGGGCCGGGAGTCACTCCAACGCCGACCGGGCCGGGAGTCACTCCAACGCCGACCGGGCCTGGAGACACTCCAACGCCGACCTGGCCGGGAGTCACTCCTACGCCGACCGGGCCGGGAGTCACTCCTACGCCGACCGGGCCTGGAGTCACTCCTACGCCGACCGGGCCGGGAGTCACTCCTACGCCGACCGGGCCGGGAGTCACTCCTACGCCGACCGGGCCTGGAGTCACTCCCTACGCCGACCGGGCCGGGAGTCACCCTACGCCGACCGGGCCGGAGTCACTCCTACGCCGACCGGGCCGGGAGTCACTCCTACGCCGACCGGGCCGGGAGTCACTCCTACGCCGACCGGGCCTGGAGTCACTCCTACGCCGACCGGGCCTGGAGTCACTCCTTCGCCGACCGGGCCTGGAGTCACTCCTACGCCGACCGGGCTTGGAGTCACGCCTACGCCGACCGGGCCGGGAGTCACTCCTACGCCGACCGGGCCTGGAGTCACTCCAACGCCGACCGGGCCTGGAGACACTCCAACGCCGACCTGGCCGGGAGTCACTCCTACGCCGACCGGGCCGGGAGTCACTCCTACGCCGACCGGGCCTGGAGTCACTCCTACGCCGACCGGGCCGGGAGTCACTCCTACGCCGACCGGGCCGGGAGTCACTCCTACGCCGACCGGGCCTGGAGTCACTCCTACGCCGACCGGGCCTGGAGTCACTCCTACGCCGACCGGGCCGGGAGTCACTCCTACGCCGACCGGGCCTGGAGTCACTCCTACGCCGACCGGGCCTGGAGTCACTCCTACGCCGACCGGGCCTGGAGTCACTCCTTCGCCGACCGGGCCTGGAGTCACTCCTACGCCGACCGGGCTTGGAGTCACGCCTACGCCGACCGGGCCGGGAGTCACTCCTACGCCGACCGGGCCGGGAGTCACTCCTACGCCGACCGGGCCGGGAGTCACTCCTACGCCGACCGGGCCGGGAGTCACTCCAACGCCAACCGGGCCTGGAGTCACGCCTACGCCGACCGGGCCTGGAGTCACGCCTATGCCGACTGGTTGTTCATGTTGTTTCTGTTGCTCCAGGTCGCCACTGTATCTGGTTGTTAATGGTGTGTGTGTGTGTGTGTGTGGTCCAGGGTCGGCGGTGTGTGTTGAAGGATTGCTGTAAGATCCTCGACAACACAGTTCTTCCTCCTGAGACCGTGGTTCCTCCCTTCACTGTGTTCTCAGGATGCCCAGGTTAGAACACTCCTCCTCATCCTCCTCCTCCTCTACCTCTACCTCCTCCCCCTCTACCACCTCCTCCTCCTCTACCACCTCCTCCTCCTCCTCCTCCTCTACCTCCTCCTCTACCTCTACATCCTCCTCCTCCTCCTCTACCTCCTCCCCCTCTACCACCTCCTCCTCCTCCTCTACATCCTCCTCCTCTACCTCCTCCTCCTCCTCCTCCTCCTCCTCTACCTCCTCCTCTACCTCTACATCCTCCTCCTCCTCCTCCTCCTCCTCCTCCTCCTCTACCTCCTCCTCCTCCTCCTCCTCCTCCTCCTCCTCCTCCTCTACCTCCTCCTCCTCCTCCTCCTCCTCTACCTCCTCCTCCTCTACCTCCTCCTCCTCTACCTCCTCCTCCTCCTCCTCCTCCTCCCTCCTCCCTCCTCCTCCTCCTCCTCCTCCCTCCTCCTCCCCTCCTCCTCCTCCTCCTCTACCTCCTCCTCCTCCTCCTCTACCTCCCTCCTCCTCTACCTCCTCCTCCTCTACCTCCTACCTCCTCCTCCACCTCCTCCTCCTCCTCCTCCTCCTCCTCCTCCTCCTCTACCTCCTCCTCCTCCTCTACCTCCTCCTCCTCTACCTCCTCTACCTCCTCCTCCTCCTCCTCTACCTCCTCCTCCTCCTCCACCTCCTCCTCCTCCTCTACCTCCTCTACCTCCTCCTCTACCTCCTCCTCCTCCTCCTCCTCCTCCTCTACCTCCTCTCTCTACCTCCTCCTCCTCCTCTACCACCTCCTCCTCTATCTCTACCTCCTCCTCTACCTCCTCCTCCTCTACCTCCTCCTCCTCTACCTCCTCCTCCTCTACCTCCTCCTCCTCCTCTACCTCCTCCTCCTCCTCTACCTCTTCCTCTACATCCTCCTCCTCTACCTCCTCCTCCTCTACCTCCTCTACCTCCTCCTCCTCTACCTCCTCCTCCTCTACCTCCTCCTCTACCTCCTCCTCCTCTACCTCATGCTCCTCTACCTCCTCCTCTACATCCTCCTCATCTATCTCTACTACCTCCTCCTCCTCTACATCCTCCTCCTCCTCCTCTACATCCTCCTCCTCTACATCCTCCTCCTCTACATCCTCCTCCTCCTCTATCTCTACCTCCTCCTCCTCTACCTCCTCCTCCTCTACCTCCTCCTCATCTACCTCTTCCTCTACATCCTCCTCCTCTACCTCCTCCTCTACCTCCTCTACCTCCTCCTCTACCTCCTCCTCCTCTACCTCCTCCTCTACCTCCTCCTCCTCTACCTCATGCTCCTCTACCTCCTCCTCTACATCCTCTACATCCTCCTCTACCTCCTCCTCCTCTACATCCTCCTCATCTATCTCTACCTCCTCCTCCTCTACATCCTCCTCTACCTCCTCCTCCTCTGCATCCTCCTCCTCCTCCTCTACATCCTCCTCTACCTCCTCTTCCTCTACATCCTCATCTACCTCCTCTTCCTCTACATCCTCATCTACCTCATCTTCCTCTACATCCTCCTCCTCTACCTCCTCTTCCTCTACATCCTCCTCTCCTCTACCCCCTCTACATCCTCCTCTACCTCCTCTTCCTCTACATCCTCCTCCTCTACCTCCTCTTCCTCTACATCCTCCTCTCCTCTACCTCCTCCCCCTCTACATCCTCCTCTACCTCCTCCTCTACCCCCTCCTCTACCCCCTCTACATCCCCCTCTACCTCCTCCTCTACCTCCTCCTCTACCTCCTCCTCCTCTACCTCCTCCTCCTCTACATCCTCCTCCTCTACATCCTCCTCCTCTACCTCATGCTCCTCTACCTCCTCCTCTACATCCTCCTCATCTATCTCTACCTCCTCCTCCTCTACCTCCTCCTCCTCTACATCCTCCTCATCTATCTCTACCTCCTCCTCCTCTACATCCTCCTCTACCTCCTCTACATCCTCCTCCTCCTCCTCTACATCCTCCTCTACCTCCTCTGCCTCTACATCCTCCTCTACCTCCTCTTCCTCTACATCCTCCTCTCCTCTACCCCCTCTACATCCTCCTCTACCTCCTCTTCCTCTACATCCTCCTCCTCTACCTCCTCTTCCTCTACATCCTCCTCTCCTCTACCCCCTCTACATCCTCCTCTACCTCCTCTTCCTCTACATCCTCCTCCTCTACCTCCTCTTCCTCTACATCCTCCTCTACCTCCTCCTCCTCTACCTCCCCCTCCTCTACATCCTCCTCTACCTCATCTTCCTCTACATCCTCCTCTCCTCTACCCCCTCTACATCCTCCTGTACATTCTCCTCCTCTACATCCTCCTCTACCTCCTCATCCTCTATATCCTCCTCTACCTCCTCCTCAACCTCCTCCTCTATATCCTCCTCCTCTACATCCTCCTCTACATCCTCCTCTACATCCTCTTCTAACTCCTCCTCTACCTCATCCTCTACCCCTTCATCTATCTCCTCCTCTACATCCTCCTCTACATCCTCTTCTACCTCTTCCTCTACCTCCTCCTCTACCTCCTCCTCCTCTATCTCTACCTCGTCCTCCTCCTCCTCTACATCCTCCTCCTCACCCTCCTCCTCCTCTACATCCTCCTCCTCTACCTCCTCTTCCTCTACATCCTCCTCCTCTACCTCCTCTTCCTCTATCTCTACCTCCACCTCTACATCCTCCTCCTCTACCTCCTCCTCCTCTACATACTCCTCCTCTACCTCCTCCTCCTCCTACCTCCTCATCCTCTACAAACACCTCTACCTCCTCCTCTACCCCCTCTACATCCTCCTCTACCTCCTCCTCTACCTCCTCCTCCTCTATCTCTACCTCCTCCTCCGCTACCACCTCCTCCTCCTCTATCTCTACCTCCTCCTCCTCTACCACCTCCTCTACATCCTCTACCTCCTCCTCCTCTACATCCCCCTCCTCTACCTCCTCCTCCTACCTCCTCCTCTACATCCTCCTCTACCTCCTCCTCTACCTCCTCTACCTCCTCCTCCTACCTCCTCCTCTACATCCTCCTCTACCTCCTCCTCTACCTCCTCTACCTCCTCCTCCTCTATCTCTACCTCGTCCTCCTCCTCCTCTACATCCTCCTCCTCTACCACCTCCTCCTCCTCTACATCCTCCTCTACATCCTCCTCCTCTACCTCCTCTACATCCTCCTCTACCACCTCCTCCTCCTCTACATCCTCCTCTACATCCTCCTCCTCTACATCCTCCTCTACATCCTCCTCTACCTCCTCCTCCTCTACATCTTCCTCTACCTCCTCTACCTCCTCCTCCTCTACATCCTCCTCCTCTACATCCTCCTCCTCTACCTCATGCTCCTCTACCTCATGCTCCTCTACCTCCTCCTCTACATCCTCCTCATCTATCTCTACCTCCTCCTCCTCTACATCCTCCTCTACCTCCTCCTCCTCTACATCCTCCTCATCTATCTCTACCTCCTCCTCCTCTACATCCTCCTCTACCTCCTCCTCTACATCCTCCTCTACCTCCTCTTCCTCTACATCCTCCTCTTCTCTACCCCCTCTACATCCTCCTCTACCTCCTCTTCCTCTACATCCTCCTCCTCTACCTCCTCTTCCTCTACATCCTCCTCTCCTCTACCCCCTCTACATCCTCCTCTACCTCCTCCTCCTCTACATCCTCCTCATCTATCTCTACCTCCTCCTCCTCTACATCCTCCTCTACCTCCTCCTCTACATCCTCCTCTACCTCCTCTTCCTCTACATCCTCCTCTCCTCTACCCCCTCTACATCCTCCTCTACCTCCTCTTCCTCTACATCCTCCTCCTCTACCTCCTCTCCCTCTACATCCTCCTCTCCTCTACCCCCTCTACATCCTCCTGTACATTCTCCTCCTCTACCTCTTCCTCAACCTCCTCCTCTACCACCTCCTCTCCCTCGTCTACATCCTCCTCCTCTACATCCTCCTCTACCTCCTCCTCTACATCCTCCTCTACCTCCTCCTCTACATCCTCCTCTACCTCCTCCTCTACCTCCTCCTCTACCTCCTCCTCTACATCCTCCTCTACCTCCTCCTCTACATCCTCCTCTACCTCCTCCTCAACCTCCTCCTCTACCTCCTCCTCCTCTACCTCCTCCTCCTCTACCTCATCCTCTACCTCCTCCTCTACATCCTCCTCTACCTCCTCCTCTACATCCTCCTGTACATTCTCCTCCTCTACATCCTCCTCTACCTCTTCCTCTACCTCCTCCTCTACATCCTCCTCTACCTCCTCTACCTCTACCTCCTCTACCTCCTCCTCCTCTACATCCTCCTCTACCTCCTCCTCTACCTCCTCCTCTACCTCCTCCTCCTCTACATCTTCCTCTGCATCCTCCTCTACCTCCTCCTCTACATCCTCCTCTACCTCCTCCTCTACCTCCTCCTCTACCTCCTCCTCTACATCCTCCTCTACCTCCTCCTCTACATCCTCCTCTACCTCCTCCTCAACCTCCTCCTCTACCTCCTCCTCCTCTACCTCCTCCTCCTCTACCTCATCCTCTACCTCCTCCTCTACATCCTCCTCTACCTCCTCCTCTACATCCTCCTGTACATTCTCCTGTACATCCTCCTGTACATTCTCCTCCTCTACCTCATCCTCTACCTCTTCCTCTACCTCCTCCTCTACATCCTCCTCTACCTCCTCCTCCTCTACCTCCTCCTCCTCTACATCCTCCTCTACCTCCTCCTCTACCTCCTCCTCTACCTCCTCCTCTGCATCCGCCTCTACCTCCTCCTCAACCTCCTCCTCTACCTCCTCCTCCTCTACCTCATCCTCCTCTACCTCCTCCTCTACCACCTCCTCTACATCCTCCTCTACCTCCTCCTCTACCTCCTCCTCTACATCCTCCTGTACATTCTCCTCCTCTACATCCTCCTCTACCTCCTCCTCTACATCTTCCTCTACCTCCTCCTCTACATCCTCCTCTACATCTTCCTCTACCTCCTCTACATCCTCCTCTACCTCCTCTACCTCCTCCTCCTCTACCTCCTCCTCTACATCCTCCTCTACATCCTCATCTACATCCTCCTCTACATCCTCTACCTCCTCCTCTATCTCTACCTCGTCCTCCTCCTCCTCTACATCCTCCTCTACCTCCTCTACCTCCTCTACCTCCTCCTCTACATCCTCCTCTACATCCTCTACCTCCTCCTCCTCTATCTCTACCTCGTTCTCCTCCTCCTCTACATCCTCCTCCTCACCCTCCTCCTCCTCTACATCCTCCTCTACCTCCTCTTCCTCTATCTCTACCTCCTCCTCTACCACCTCCTCCTCTACATCCTCCTACCTCCTCATCCTCTACATCCGCCTCTACCTCCTCATCTACCCCCTCTACATCCTCCTCTACCTCCTCCTCTACCCCCTCCTCTACCCCCTCTACATCCCCCCCTCTACCTCCTCCTCTACCTCCTCCTCTACCTCCTCCTCTACCTCCTCCTCCTCTACCTCCTCCTCCTCTACATCCTCCTCCTCTACATCCTCCTCCTCTTCCTCATGCTCCTCTACCTCCTCCTCTACATCCTCCTCATCTATCTCTACCTCCTCCTCCTCTACCTCCTCTCCTCTACCCTCTCTACATCCTCCTCTACCTCCTCTTCCTCTACATCCTCCTCCTCTACCTCCTCTTCCTCTACATCCTCCTCTCCTCTACCCCCTCTACATCCTCCTGTACATTCTCCTCCTCTACCTCTTCCTCAACCTCCTCCTCTACCTCCTCCTCTACATCCTCCTCTACCTCCTCCTCTACATCCTCCTCTACCTCCTCCTCTACCTCCTCCTCTACCTCCTCCTCTACCTCCTCCTCCTCTACATCCTCCTCCTCTACATCCTCCTCCTCTACATCCTCCTCCTCTACCTCATGCTCCTCTACCTCCTCCTCTACATCCTCCTCATCTATCTCTACCTCCTCCTCCTCTACATCCTCCTCTACCTCCTCCTCCTCTACATCCTCCTCATCTATCTCTACCTCCTCCTCCTCTACATCCTCCTCTACCTCCTCCTCTACATCCTCCTCTACCTCCTCTTCCTCTACATCCTCCTCTTCTCTACCCCCTCTACATCCTCCTCTACCTCCTCTTCCTCTACATCCTCCTCCTCTACCTCCTCTTCCTCTACATCCTCCTCTCCTCTACCCCCTCTACATCCTCCTCTACCTCCTCCTCCTCTACATCCTCCTCATCTATCTCTACCTCCTCCTCCTCTACATCCTCCTCTACCTCCTCCTCTACATCCTCCTCTACCTCCTCTTCCTCTACATCCTCCTCTCCTCTACCCCCTCTACATCCTCCTCTACCTCCTCTTCCTCTACATCCTCCTCCTCTACCTCCTCTCCCTCTACATCCTCCTCTCCTCTACCCCCTCTACATCCTCCTGTACATTCTCCTCCTCTACCTCTTCCTCAACCTCCTCCTCTACCACCTCCTCTCCCTCGTCTACATCCTCCTCCTCTACATCCTCCTCTACCTCCTCCTCTACATCCTCCTCTACCTCCTCCTCTACATCCTCCTCTACCTCCTCCTCTACCTCCTCCTCTACCTCCTCCTCTACATCCTCCTCTACCTCCTCCTCTACATCCTCCTCTACCTCCTCCTCAACCTCCTCCTCTACCTCCTCCTCCTCTACCTCCTCCTCCTCTACCTCATCCTCTACCTCCTCCTCTACATCCTCCTCTACCTCCTCCTCTACATCCTCCTGTACATTCTCCTCCTCTACATCCTCCTCTACCTCTTCCTCTACCTCCTCCTCTACATCCTCCTCTACCTCCTCTACCTCTACCTCCTCTACCTCCTCCTCCTCTACATCCTCCTCTACCTCCTCCTCTACCTCCTCCTCTACCTCCTCCTCCTCTACATCTTCCTCTACATCCTCCTCTACCTCCTCCTCTACCTCCTCCTCTACCTCCTCCTCTGCATCCTCCTCTACCTCCTCCTCTACATCCTCCTCTACCTCCTCCTCTACCTCCTCCTCTACATCCTCCTCTACCTCCTCCTCTACATCCTCCTCTACCTCCTCCTCAACCTCCTCCTCTACCTCCTCCTCCTCTACCTCCTCCTCCTCTACCTCATCCTCTACCTCCTCCTCTACATCCTCCTCTACCTCCTCCTCTACATCCTCCTGTACATTCTCCTGTACATCCTCCTGTACATTCTCCTCCTCTACATCCTCCTCTACCTCTTCCTCTACCTCCTCCTCTACATCCTCCTCTACCTCCTCCTCCTCTACCTCCTCCTCCTCTACATCCTCCTCTACCTCCTCCTCTACCTCCTCCTCTGCATCCGCCTCTACCTCCTCCTCAACCTCCTCCTCTACCTCCTCCTCCTCTACCTCATCCTCCTCTACCTCCTCCTCTACCTCCTCCTCTACATCCTCCTCTACCTCCTCCTCTACCTCCTCCTCTACATCCTCCTGTACATTCTCCTCCTCTACATCCTCCTCTACCTCCTCCTCTACATCTTCCTCTACCTCCTCCTCTACATCCTCCTCTACATCTTCCTCTACCTCCTCTACATCCTCCTCTACCTCCTCTACCTCCTCCTCCTCTACCTCCTCCTCTACATCCTCCTCTACATCCTCATCTACATCCTCCTCTACATCCTCTACCTCCTCCTCTATCTCTACCTCGTCCTCCTCCTCCTCTACATCCTCCTCTACCTCCTCTACCTCCTCTACCTCCTCCTCTACATCCTCCTCTACATCCTCTACCTCCTCCTCCTCTATCTCTACCTCGTTCTCCTCCTCCTCTACATCCTCCTCCTCACCCTCCTCCTCCTCTACATCCTCCTCTACCTCCTCTTCCTCTATCTCTACCTCCTCCTCTACCACCTCCTCCTCTACATCCTCCTACCTCCTCATCCTCTACATCCGCCTCTACCTCCTCATCTACCCCCTCTACATCCTCCTCTACCTCCTCCTCTACCCCCTCCTCTACCCCCTCTACATCCCCCTCTACCTCCTCCTCTACCTCCTCCTCTACCTCCTCCTCTACCTCCTCCTCCTCTACCTCCTCCTCCTCTACATCCTCCTCCTCTACATCCTCCTCCTCTACCTCATGCTCCTCTACCTCCTCCTCTACATCCTCCTCATCTATCTCTACCTCCTCCTCCTCTACCTCCTCTCCTCTACCCTCTCTACATCCTCCTCTACCTCCTCTTCCTCTACATCCTCCTCCTCTACCTCCTCTTCCTCTACATCCTCCTCTCCTCTACCCCCTCTACATCCTCCTGTACATTCTCCTCCTCTACCTCTTCCTCAACCTCCTCCTCTACCTCCTCCTCTACATCCTCCTCTACCTCCTCCTCTACATCCTCCTCTACCTCCTCCTCTACCTCCTCCTCCTCTACCTCCTCCTCTACCTCCTCCTCCTCTACCTCCTCCTCCTCTACCTCCTCCTCTACCTCCTCCTCTACATCCTCCTGTACATTCTCCTCCTCTACATCCTCCTCTACCTCCTCCTCTACATCCTCCTCTACCTCCTCCTCTACCTCCTCCTCTACCTCCTCCTCTACCTCCTCCTCCTCTACCTCCTCCTCCTCTACCTCCTCCTCTACCTCCTCCTCTACATCCTCCTGTACATTCTCCTCCTCTACCTCCTCCTCTACATCCTCCTCTACCTCCTCCTCTACCTCCTCCTCTACCTCCTCCTCTACCTCCTCCTCCTCTACCTCCTCCTCCTCTACCTCCTCCTCTACCTCCGCCTCTACATCCTCCTCTACCTCCTCTACCTCCTCCTCCTCTACCTCCTCCTCTACATCCTCCTCTACCTCCTCCTCTACCACCTCCTCCTCTACACCTTCCTCTACCTCCTCCTCTACTTCCTCCTCTACCTCCTCCTCTACCTCCTCCTCTACATCCTCCTCATCTATCTCTACCTCCTCCTCCTCTACATCCTCCTCCTCCTCCTCTACATCCTCCTCCTCTACATCCTCCTCCTCTACATCCTCCTCCTCTTATCTCTACCTCCTCCTCCTCTACCTCCTCCTCCTCTACCTCCTCCTCATCTACCTCTTCCTCTACATCCTCCTCCTCTACCTCCTCCTCCTCTACCTCCTCTACCTCCTCCTCCTCCTCTACCTCCTCCTCCTCTACCTCCTCCTCTACCTCCTCCTCCTCTACATCCTCTACATCCTCCTCTACCTCCTCCTCCTCTACCTCCTCCTCCTCTACATCCTCCTCCTCTACATCCTCCTCCTCTACCTCCTCCTCTACCTCATGCTCCTCTACATCCTCCTCATCTATCTCTACCTCCTCCTCCTCTACATCCTCCTCTACCTCCTCCTCCTCTGCATCCTCCTCCTCCTCCTCTACATCCTCCTCTACCTCCTCTTCCTCTACATCCTCATCTACCTCCTCTTCCTCTACATCCTCCTCTACCTCCTCCTCTACATCCTCCTCTACCTCCTCCTCTACATCCTCCTCTACCTCCTCCTCTACCTCCTCCTCTACCTCCTCCTCTACCTCCTCCTCCTCTACCTCCTCCTCCTCTACCTCCTCCTCTACCTCCTCCTCTACATCCTCCTGTACATTCTCCTCCTCTACATCCTCCTCTACCTCCTCCTCTACATCCTCCTCTACCTCCTCCTCTACCTCCTCCTCTACCTCCTCCTCCTCTACCTCCTCCTCCTCTACCTCCTCCTCTACCTCCTCCTCTACATCCTCCTGTACATTCTCCTCCTCTACCTCCTCCTCTACATCCTCCTCTACCTCCTCCTCTACCTCCTCCTCTACCTCCTCCTCTACCTCCTCCTCCTCTACCTCCTCCTCCTCTACCTCCTCCTCTACCTCCGCCTCTACATCCTCCTCTACCTCCTCTACCTCCTCCTCCTCTACCTCCTCCTCTACATCCTCCTCTACCTCCTCCTCTACCACCTCCTCCTCTACATCTTCCTCTACCTCCTCCTCTACTTCCTCCTCTACATCCTCCTCTACCTCCTCCTCTACCTCCTCCTCTACATCCTTCTCATCTATCTCTACCTCCTCCTCCTCTACATCCTCCTCCTCCTCCTCTACATCCTCCTCCTCTACATCCTCCTCCTCTACATCCTCCTCCTCTTATCTCTACCTCCTCCTCCTCTACCTCCTCCTCCTCTACCTCCTCCTCATCTACCTCTTCCTCTACATCCTCCTCCTCTACCTCCTCCTCCTCTACCTCCTCTACCTCCTCCTCCTCCTCTACCTCCTCCTCCTCTACCTCCTCCTCTACATCCTCCTCTACATCCTCCTCTGCATCCTCCTCTACCTCCTCCTCAACCTCCTCCTCTACCTCCTCCTCTACATCCTCCTCTACCTCCTCCTCTACCTCCTCCTCTACATCCTCCTCTACCTCCTCCTCTACCTCCTCCTCTACCACCTCCTCCTCTACATCTTCCTCTACCTCCTCCTCTACTTCCTCCTCTACCTCCTCCTCTACATCCTCCTCTACCTCCTCCTCTGCATCCTCCTCTGCATCCTCCTCTACCTCCTCCTCCTCTACCTCCTCCTCTACCTCCTCCTCTACATCCTCCCCTACCTCCTCCTCTACCTCCTCCTCTACATCCTCCTGTACATTCTCCTCCTCTACATCCTCCTCTACCTCCTCCTCTACATCTTCCTCTACCTCCTCCTCTACATCCTCCTCTACCTCCTCCTCTACATCCTCCTCTACATCCTCTACCTCCTCCTCCTCTATCTCTACCTCGTCCTCCTCCTCCTCTACATCCTCCTCTACCTCCTCTACCTCCTCCTCCTCTACCTCCTCCTCTACCTCCTGCTCCTCTATCTCTACCTCGTCCTCCTCCTCCTCTACATCCTCCTCCTCACCCTCCTCCTCCTCTACATCCTCCTCCTCTACCTCCTCTTCCTCTATCTCTACCTCCTCCTCTACATCCTCCTCCTCTACCTCCTCCTCTACATACTCCTCCTCTACCTCCTCCTCCTCCTACCTCCTCATCCTCTACATCCGCCTCTACCTCCTCCTCTACCCCCTCTACATCCTCCTCTACCCCCTCCTCTACCCCCTCTACATTCCCCTCTACCTCCTCCTCTACCTCCTCCTCCTCTACCTCCTCTACATCCTCCTCATCTATCTCTACCTCCTCCTCCTCTACCTCCTCCTCCTCTACATCCTCCTCATCTATCTCTACCTCCTCCTCCTCTACATCCTCCTATACCTCTACATCCTCCTCCTCCTCCTCTACATCCTCCTCTACCTCCTCTGCCTCTACATCCTCCTCTACCTCCTCTTCCTCTACATCCTCCTCTCCTCTACCCCCTCTACATCCTCCTCTACCTCCTCTTCCTCTACATCCTCCTCCTCTACCTCCTCTTCCTCTACATCCTCCTCTCCTCTACCCCCTCTACATCCTCCTGTATATTCTCCTCCTCTACCTCTTCCTCAACCTCCTCCTCTACCTCCTCCTCTACCTCCTCCTCTACATCTTCCTCTACCTCCTCCTCTACATCCTCCTCTACCTCCTCCTCTACATCCTCCTCTACCTCCTCCTCTACATCCTCCTCTACCTCCTCCTCTACCTCCTCTACATCCTCCTCAACCTCCTCCTCTACATCCTCCTGTACATTCTCCTCCTCTACCTCCTCTTCCTCTACATCCTCCTCCTCTACCTCCTCTTCCTCTACATCCTCCTCTCCTCTACCCCCTCTACATCCTCCTGTATATTCTCCTCCTCTACCTCTTCCTCAACCTCCTCCTCTACCTCCTCCTCTACCTCCTCCTCTACATCTTCCTCTACCTCCTCCTCTACATCTTCCTCTACCTCCTCCTCTACATCCTCCTCTACCTCCTCCTCTACATCCTCCTCTACCTCCTCCTCTACATCCTCCTCAACCTCCTCCTCTACATCTTCCTCTACCTCCTCCTCTACATCCTCCTCTACCTCCTCCTCTACATCCTCCTCTACCTCCTCCTCTACATCCTCCTCAACCTCCTCCTCTACATCCTCCTCTACATCCTCCTCTACCCCCTCTACATCCTCCTCCTCTACCTCCTCCTCTACCACCTCCTCCTCCTCTACCTCTGCCTCCTCTACCTCCTCCTCTTCTATCTCTACCTCCTCATCCTCCTCTACCTCCTCCTCCTCTATCTCTACCCCCTCCTCTACCTCCTCCTCCTCTACCTCCTCTCTACCTCCTCCTCCTCTACATCCTCCTCCTCTATCTCTACCTCCTCCTCTACCTCCTCCTCCTCTACATCCTCCTCCTCCTCTACCTCCTCTTCCTCTACATCCTCCTCTACCTCCTCCTACTCTACATCCTCCTCTACCTCCTCTTCCTCTACATCCTCCTCCTCCTCCTCCTCTACATCCTCCTCTACCTCCTCTTCCTCTACATCTTCCTCTACCTCTACATCCTCCTCTACCTCCTCTTCCTCTACATCCTCCTCTCCTCTACCCCCTCTACATCCTCCTGTACATTCTCCTCCTACCTCCTCCTCCTCTACCTCCTTCTCAACCTCCTCCTCAACCTCCTCCTCTACATCCTCCTCTACCTCCTCCTCTACCTCCTCTACCTCCTCCTCAACCTCCTCTACCTCCTCCTCCTCTACATCCTCCTGTACATTCTCCTCCTCTACCTCCTCCTCTACCTCCTCTACCTCCTCCTCAACCTCCTCTACCTCCTCCTCCTCTACATCCTCCTGTACATTCTCCTCCTCTACCTCCTCCTCTACCTCCTCCTCTACATCTTCCTCTACCTCCTCTACCTCCTCCTCTACATCCTCCTCTACCTCCTCCTCCGCTACATCCTCCTGTACATTCTCCTCCTCTACCTCCTCCTCTATCTCTACCTCCTCCTCTATCTCTACCTCGTCCTCCTCCTCTACATCCTCCTCCTCACCATCCTCCTCCTCTACCTCCTCCTCCTCCATCTCTACCTCCTCCTCCTCCTCTACCACCTCCTCCTCTACATCCTCCTCTACCCCTTCCTCTACCTCCTCCTCTACATCTTCCTCTACCTCCTCCTCTACCTCCTCTACATCCTCCTCTACCTCCTCCTCTACATCCTCCTCCTCTACCTCCTCCTCTACCTCCTCCTCCTCTACATCTTCCTCTACCTCCTCCTCTACATCCTCCTCCTCTACATCTTCCTCTACCTCCTCCTCTACCTCCTCTACCTCCTCTTCTACCTCCCCCTCTACTTCCTCCTCTACCTTCCCCCTCTTCTGCCTCTACCTCCCCCTCTACCTCCTCCACCACCTCCTCTCCACCACCTCCTCTACCCCCCCCCCCTCCCCCATACTCATAAAAAAAACTCCCACTCGATGACATCAGTGTTTTGGCATATGTAGACACTGGTATGGTGCTGGAGATGATGAATGAGCCTGAAAACTGACGGATTTGTCTTCAACTCTTTCTAACTGGTGTCTCTTCCCCACTCTACCTCCTCCTCTTCCTCCTCCTCCTCTTCCTCCTCTCTCTCAGGTCTGTTTTCAGGAGAGCTCCCAGAATGTACCCAGGACCTGATGATTGATGTGACCAAGAGTTACTACCAGAAATTCCTCTCTCTCAGCCAGATATAAACCCCTTAACCTACGCTACCCTAACCTACCCCACCTTAACCTACCCTACCTTAACCTACCCCACCTTAACCTACACTACCTTAACCTACCATAACCTACGCTACCTTAACCTACCCTACCTTAACCTACCTTAACCTACACTATCCAGATATAACCCCTACCATAACCTACCCTACCTTAACCTACCCTACCTTAACCTACACTACCTTAACCTACCCCACCTAACCTACCCTACCCTAACCTACCTTAACCTACACTATCCAGATATAACCCCTACCTTAACCTACCCTACCTTAACCTACCCTACCTTAACCTACCTTAACCTACCCTACCTTAACCTACCCTACCTTAACCTACCTTAACCTACACTACCTTAACCTACCTTAACCTACCCTACCTTAACCTACCCCACCTTAACCTACCCTACCTTAACCTACCCTGCTCTACACTATCAAGATATAACCCCTACCATAACCTACCATAACCTACCCTACCTTAACCTACCCTACCTTAACCTACCCTGCTCTACACTATCAAGATATAACCCCTACCATAACCTACCTTAACCTACCCTACCTTAACCTACCTTAACCTACACTATCCAGATATAACCCCTACCATAACCTACCCTACCTTAACCTACCCTACCTTAACCTACCCTACCTTAACCTACCCTACCTTAACCTACCTTAACCTACACTATCCAGATATAACCCCTACCTTAACCTACCCTACCTTAACCTACCCTACTCTGCTCTACACTATCCAGGTATAACCACTACCTTAACCTACCTTAACCTACGCTACCTTAACCTACCCCACCTTAACCTACACTACCTTAACCTACCCTACCATAACCTACCTTAACCTACACTATCCAGATATAACCCCTACCTTAACCTACCCTGCTCTACACAATCAAGATATAACCCCTACCATAACCTACCTTAACCTACCCTACCTTAACCTACCTTAACCTACACTATCCAGATATAACCCCTACCATAACCTACCCTACCTTAACCTACGCTACCTTAACCTACACTATCCAGATATCACCCCTACCTTAACCTACCCTACCTTAACCTACCCTACCTTAACCTACACTACCTTAACCTACCCCACCTAACCTACCTACCCTAACCTACCTTAACCTACACTATCCAGATATCACCCCTACCTTAACCTACCCTACCTTAACCTACACTACCTTAACCTACCCCACCTAACCTACCTACCCTAACCTACCTTAACCTACACTATCCAGATATCACCCCTACCTTAACCTACCCTACCTTAACCTACGCTACCTTAACCTACACTACCTTAACCTACCCTAACCTACACTATCCAGATATCACCCCTACCTTAACCTACCCTACCTTAACCTACCCTACCTTAACCTACACTACCTTAACCTACCCTACTCTGCACTATCCAGATATAACCCCTACCTTAACCTACACTACCTTAACCTACCCTACCTTAACCTACCCTAACCTACACTATCCAGATATAACCACTACCTTAACCTACACTACCTTAACCTACCCTAACCTACACTATCCAGATATCACCCCTACCTTAACCTACCCTACCTTAACCTACCCTACCTTAACCTACCCCACCTTAACCTACCCTACTCTGCTCTACACTATCCAGATATAACCACTACCTTAACCTACCCTACTCTCCTCTACACTATCCGATCCTTGTTCTGCCCAGTTAACTCACTGTTCCCCTGAACAAGGCAGTTTACCCACTGTTCCTAGACCAGTTTACCCTCTGTTCCTAGACCAGTTTACCCACTGTTCCTAGACCAGTTTACCCTCTGTTCCTAGACCAGTTTACCCTCTGTTCCTAGACCAGCATTGAAAATAAAAATTTGTTCTTAACTGACTTGCCTGGTTAAATAACGGTCAAATTAATAAATTATACGTAGATTCTTTCATGACCGAGAGTGGAACGAAGTCTGCCGAGTTCCTTTCAACTTCTTCCAGACGTTTATTTATTTATTTTTTATTTTGGGGGTGGGGTGGGGGGGGGGACATTATTAACTACGACTTTGATTTTGAGACCATAAAGGAACTCAACAGTGTTTGGAGTAAACGACAGATTTATACACCTCAGTTATGTTGCTCAAAAATAAATCAAATCAAATGTATTTGTCACATACATAGTGATGGTACAGAGCAGCATAGGCAAGATACAGTAGATGGTATCGAGTACAGTATATACATATGAGATGAGTATGTAAACAAAGTGGCATAGTTAAAGTGGCTAGTGATACATGTATTACATAAGGATGCAGTCGATGATATAGAGTACAGTATATACGTATACATATGAGATGAATACCGACTTGCTTCTCGTTTCCGCTGGTCGCCTGCTGTGGGAAAGACACAAATCACAAAGCACTTTATAACACTACAACTTGCAGACCTGTTTTCGAGTTGCTGTGCTGTGCGTTTTGTTGCCAACCTATTTTGCTACCTGACAATTTTACGGTTTTTACTTTTTAATTACTGTTGTTATACACACACACACATATATATATATATATATATATATTTTTTTTTTTTTCCACCCACAACTTTTTCACTCCGGACGCTTTATCTGGACACGATTCGTCAGGACCTCCAACACCCGAAGCTAAGTAGTAACATTAACATGATGCCTTCTAATTGCAGTCGCTGTACTCGCCTTACGGCGAGGATAGCTGTGCTACAAGCCCGGCTTCAGACGCAATCGTTAGGCAAGGGTAATTTCAGTGTAGGAAAGGATGAAACAGCGTCTGTGCCACCAGCAAGTACAGATAGTAGTATAAATCCCCTGGCACAGTCCCCGCAGCCGGACAACTTTCTCACGGTTTCTGGGAGGAAATGCTGTAGGAACGCTCAACCGGTGTCGCTCATTCAGCCGACAGAAACTTTCAACCGGTTTTCCCCATTAAGTAGCGAGTCGGAGTCAGAGGCCGAGCCTTCTCTGGTCTATACTCCTCCCGTTACGGGGTCTGAGACGCCGAAGCTTCCCACCATTAGCTCTGACAAATTGAAAACTCTAGTCATTGGCGACTCCATTACCCGCAGTATTAGACTTAAAACGAATCATCCAGCGATCATACACTGTTTACCGGGGGCAGGGCTACCGACGTTAAGGCTAATCTGAAGATGGTGCTGGCTAAAGCTAAAACTGGCGAGTGTAGAGAGTATAGAGATATTGTTATCCACGTCGGCACCAACGATGTTAGGATGAAACAGTCAGAGATCACCAAGCGCAACATAGCTTCTGCGTGTAAATCAGCTAGAAAGATGTGTCGGCATCGAGTAATTGTCTCTGGCCCCCTCCCAGTTAGGGGGAGTGATGAGCTCTACAGCAGAGTCTCACAACTCAATGGCTGGTTGAAAACTGTTTTCTGCCCCTCCCAAAAGTTAGAATTTGTAGATAATTGGCCCTCTTTTTGGGACTCATCCACAAACAGGACCAAGCCTGACCTGCTGAGGAGTGACGGACTCCATCCAAGCTGGAGGGGTGCTCTCATCTTATCTACCAACATAGACAGGGCTCTAACTCCTCTAGCTCCACAATGAAATAGGGTGCAGGCCAGGCAGCAGGCTGTTAGCCAGCCTGCAAGCATAGTGGAGTCTGCCACTAGCATAGTCAGTGTAGTCAGCTCAGCTATCACCATTGAGACCGTGTCTGTGCCTCGACCTAGGTTGCGCAAAACTAAACATGGCGGTGTTCGCCTTAGCAATCTCACTAGGATAAAGACCACCTCCATTCCTGTCATTATTGAAAGAGATCATGATACCTCACATCTCAAAATAGGGCTACTTAATGTTAGATCCCTTACTTCAAAGGCAATTATAGTCAATGAACTAATCACTGATCATAATCTTGATGTGATTGGCCTGACTGAAACATGGCTTAAGCCTGATGAATTTACTGTGTTAAATGAGGCCTCACCTCCTGGCTACACTAGTGACCATATCCCCGTGCATCCCGCAAAGGCGGAGGTGTTGCTAACATTTACGATAGCAAATTTCAATTTACAAAAAAAAAAATGACGTTTTCGTCTTTTGAGCTTCTAGTCATGAAATCTATGCAGCCTACTCAATCACTTTTTATAGCTACTGTTTACAGGCCTCCTGGGTCATATACAGCGTTCCTCACTGAGTTCCCTGAATTCCTATCGGACCTTGTAGTCATAGCAGATAATATTCTAATCTTTGGTGACTTTAATATTCACATGGAAAAGTCCACAGACCCACTCCAAAAGGCTTTCGGAGCCATCATCGACTCAGTGGGTTTTGTCCAACATGTCTCTGGACCCACTCACTGTCACAGTCATACGCTGGACCTAGTTTTGTCCCATGGAATAAATGTTGTGGATCTTAATGTTTTTCCTCATAATCCAGGACTATCGGACCACCATTTTATTACGTTTGCAATTGCAACAAATAATCTGCTCAGACCCCAACCAAGGAACATCAAAAGTCGTGCTATAAATTCACAGACAACACAAAGATTCCTTGATGTCCTTCCAGATTCCCTCTGTCTACCCAATGACACCAGAGGACAAAAATCAGTTAACCACCTAACTGAGGAACTCAATTTAACCTTGCGCAATACCCTAGATGCAGTTGCACCCCTAAAAACTAAAAACATTTCTCATAAGAAACTAGCTCCCTGGTACACAGAAAATACCCGAGCTCTGAAGCAAGCTTCCAGAAAATTGGAACGGAAATGGCGCCACACCAAACTGGAAGTCTTCCGTCTAGCTTGGAAAGACAGTACCGTGCAGTACCGAAGAGCCCTTACTGCTGCTCGATCATCCTATTTTTCTAACTTAATTGAGGACAATAAGAACAATCCAAAATTCCTTTTTGATACGGTCGCAAAGCTAACTAAAAAGCAGCATTCCCCAAGAGAGGATGACTTTCACTTTAGCAGTGATAAATTCATGAACTTCTTTGAGGAAAAATTATGATTATTAGAAAGCAAATTACAGACTCCTCTTTAAATCTGCGTATTCCTTCAAAGCTCAGTTGTCCTGAGTCTGCACAACTCTGCGTGGACCTAGGATCAAGAGAGACGCTCAAGTGTTTTAGTACTATATCTCTTGACACAATGATGAAAATAATCATGGCCTCTAAACCTTCAAGCTGCTTACTGGACCCTATTCCAACTAAACTACTGAAAGAGCTGCTTCCTGTGCTTGGCCCTCCTATGTTGAACATAATAAACGGCTCTCTATCCACCGGATGTGTACCAAACTCACTAAAAGTGGCAGTAATAAAGCCTCTCTTGAAAAAGCCAAACCTTGACCCAGAAAATATAAAAAACTATCGGCCGATATCGAATCTTCCATTCCTCTCAAAAATCTTAGAAAAGGCTGTTGCTCAGCAACTCACTGCCTTCCTGAAGACAAACAATGTATATGAAATGCTTCAGTCTGGTTTTAGACCCTATCATAGCACTGAGACGGCACTTGTGAAGGTGGTAAATGACATTTTAATGGCATCGGACCGAGGCTCTGCATCTGTCCTCGTGCTCCTAGACCTTAGTGCTGCTTTTGATACCATCGATCACCACATTCTTTTGGAGAGATTGGAAACCCAAATTGGTCTACACGGACAAGTTCTGGCCTGGTTTAGATCTTATCTGTCGGAAAGATATCAGTTTGTCTCTGTGGATGGTTTGTCCTCTGACAAATCAACTGTAAATTTCGGTGTTCCTCAAGGTTCCGTTTTAGGAACGCTGTTGTTTTCACTATATATTTTACCTCTTGGGGATGTTATTCGAAAACATAATGTTAACTTTCACTGCTATGCGGATGATACACAGCTGTACATTTCAATGAAACATGGTGAAGCCCCAAAATTGCCCTCGCTAGAAGCATGTGTTTCAGACATAAGGAAGTGGATGGCAGCAAACTTTCTACTTTTAAACTCGGATAAAACAGAGATGCTTGTTCTAGGTCCCAAGAAACAAAGAGATCTTCTGTTGAATCTGACAATTAATCTTAATGGTTGTACAGTCATCTCAAATAAAACTGTGAAGGACCTCGGCGTTACTCTGGACCCTGATCTCTCTTTTGAAGAACATATCAAGACCATTTCAAGGACAGCTTTTTTCCATCTACGTAACATTGCAAAAATCAGAAACTTTCTGTCCAAAAATGATGCAGAAAAATTAATCCATGCTTTTGTCACTTCTAGGTTAGACTACTGCAATGCTCTACTTTCCGGCTACCCGGATAAAGCACTAAATAAACTTCAGTTAGTGCTAAATACGGCTGCTAGAATCCTGACTAGAACCAAAAAATTTGATCATATTACTCCAGTGCTAGCCTCCCTACACTGGCTTCCTGTCAAAGCAAGGGCTAATTTCAAGGTTTTACTGCTAACCTACAAAGCATTGCATGGGCTTGCTCCTACCTATCTCTCTGATTTGGTCCTGCCGTACATACCTACACGTACGCTACGATCACAAGACGCAGGCCTCCTAATTGTCCCTAGAATTTCTAAGCAAACAGCTGGAGGCAGGGCTTTCTCCTATAGAGCTCCATTTTTATGGAACGGTCTGCCTACCCATGTCAGAGACGCAAACTCGGTCTCAACCTTTAAGTCTTTACTGAAGACTCATCTCTTCAGTGGGTCATATGATTGAGTGTAGTCTGGCCCAGGAGTGGGAAGGTGAACGGAAAGGCTCTGGAGCAACGAACCACCCTTGCTGTCTCTGCCTGGCCGGTTCCCCTCTTTCCACTGGGATTCTCTGCCTCTAACCCTATTACAGGGGCTGAGTCACTGGCTTGCTGGGGCTCTCTCATGCCGTCCCTGGAGGGGGTGCGTCACCTGAGTGGGTTGATTCACTGATGTGGTCATCCTGTCTGGGTTGGCGCCCCCCCCCTTGGGTTGTGCCGTGGCGGAGATCTTTGCGGGCTATACTCAGCTTTGTCTCAGGATGGTAAGTTGGTGGTTGAAGATATCCCTCCAGTGGTGTGGGGGCTGTGCTTTGGCAAAGTGGGTGGGGTTATATCCTTCCTGTTTGGCCCTGTCCGGGGGTGTCCTCGGGTGGGGCCACAGTGTCTCCTGACCCCTCCTGTCTCAGCCTCCAGTATTTATGCTGCAGTAGTTTATGTGTCGGGGGGCTGGGGTCAGTTTGTTATATCTGGAGTACTTCTCCTGTCCAATTCGGTGTCCTGTGTGAATCTAAGTGTGCGTTCTCTAATTCTCTCCTTCTCTCTCTCGGAGGACCTGAGCCCTAGGACCATGCCCCAGGACTACCTGACATGATGACTCCTTGCTGTCCCCAGTCCACCTGGCCGTGCTGCTGCTCCAGTTTCAACTGACCTGAGCCCTAGGACCATGCTCCAGGACTACTTGACATGATGACTCCTTGCTGTCCCCAGTCCACCTGGCCGTGCTGCTGCTCCAGTTTCAACTGTTCTGCCTTATTATTATTCGACCATGCTGGTCATTTATGAACATTTGAACATCTTGGCCATGTTCTGTTATAATCTCTACCCGGCACAGCCAGAAGAGGACTGGCCACCCCACATAGCCTGGTTCCTCTCTAGGTTTCTTCCTAGGTTTTGGCTTTTCTAGGGAGTTTTTCCTAGCCACCGTGCTTCTACACCTGCATTGCTTGCTGTTTGGGGTTTTAGGCTGGGTTTCTGTACAGCACTTTGAGATATCAGCTGATGTACGAAGGGCTATATAAATAAATTTGATTTGATTTGATTTGATAATGTAGGGTAAGTAACATTATATAAGGTAGCATTGTTTAAAGTGGCTAGTGATATATTTACATCATTTCCCATCAATTCCCATTATTAAAGTGGCTGGAGTTGAGTCAGTGTCAGTGTGTTGGCAGCAGCCACTCAATGTTAGTGGTGGCTGTTTATGGCGCTGCTCTCCAGCGCCATCCTGTGGGGACTGCTGACAATACAGTCAATATTAAATACATGTTGCTCTCCAGCGCCATCCTGTGGGGACTGCTGATAACACAGTCAACATTAAAGACATGTTGCTCTCTGGGGCCATCCTGTGGGGACTGCTGATAACACAGTCAACATTAAAGACATGTTGCTCTCCAGCGCCATCCTGTGGGGACTGCTGATAACACAGTCAACATTAAACACATGTTGCTCTCTGTCGCCATCCTGTGGGGACTGCAGATAACACAGTCAACATTAAACACATGTTGCTCTCTGGCGCTATCCTGTGGGGACTGCTGATAACACAGTCAACATTAAAGACATGTTGCTCTCTGGCGCCATCCTGTGGGGACTGCTGATAACACAGTCAACATTAAAGATATGTTGCTCTCTGGCGCCATCCTGTGGGGACTGCTGATAACACAGTCAACATTAAAGACATGTTGCTCTCTGTCGCCATCCTGTGGGGACTGCTGATAACACAGTCAACATTAAACACATGTTGCTCTCTGGCGCCAACCTGTGGGGACTGCTGATAACACAGTCAACATTAAAGACAAGTTGCTCTCTGGCGCCATCCTGTGGGGACTGCTGATAACACAGTCAACATTAAAGACATGTTGCTCTCTGGCGCCATCCTGTGGGGATTGCTGATAACACAGTCAACATTAAAGACATGTTGCTCTCTGGCGCAATCCTGTGGGGATTGCTGATAACACAGTCAACATTAAAGACATGTTGCTCTCTGGCGCCATCCTGTGGGGATTGCTGATAACACAGTCAACATTAAAGACATGTTGCTCTCTGGCGCCATCCTGTGGGGACTGCTGATAACACAGTCAACATTAAAGACATGTTGCTCTCTGGCGCCATCCTGTGGGGACTGCTGATAACACAGTCAACATTAAAGACATGTTGCTCTCTGGCGCCATCCTGTGGGGACTGCTGATAACACAGTCAACATTCAAGACATGTTGCTCTCCGGCGCCATCCTGTGGGGACTGCTGATATCACAGTCAACATTCAAGACATGTTGCTCTCCGGCGCCATCCTGTGGGGACTGCTGATATCACAGTCAATAGTTGTTATCCCACAAGGGGCTCTGTGAAGAAACACACCAGACACCTTCGGCTCAGGAATAAATAAAAACAAGTTTTATTTGTCGACGACAGGGAACATCCTTCAGGACAATGTTTGACCGTTATAATAATCAGCAACAAAACAACGTCAAAAGTACAGTTGTATTCCAGCCTCGAAGCCCCCTGTCAGTTCTGGGAGCATCAGAGGGAAATTATTGCAGACAGTTGTCTATTGACAGCTAGAAAACACACCCTCATCATCCTCTATTCCTCCATCTCCTCCCGTCTCTCAAGAGTTAAAACGACAAGGTTTCTGATAGATTGATGGTCAGGATCCATCACAACTAAAACGGCCTCAAGCCTGGTTCTAGATCTTCCTGAAGCCTGGTTCTACAACATCTTGAAGCCTGGTTCTAGATCTTCCTGAAGCCTGGTTCTAGATCTTCCTGAAGCCTGGTTCTAGATCTTCCTGAAGCCTGGTTCTAGATCTTCCTGAAGCCTGGTTCTACAACATCCTGAAGCCTGGTTCTAGATCTTCCTGAAGCCTGGTTCTACAACATCCTGAAGCCTGGTTCTACAACATCCTGAAGCCTGGTTCTAGATCTTCCTGAAGCCTGGTTCTACAACATCTTGAAGCCTGGTTCTAGATCTTCCTGAAGCCTGGTTCTAGATCTTCCTGAAGCCTGGTTCTACAACATCTTGAAGCCTGGTTCTAGATCTTCCTGAAGCCTGGTTCTAGATCTTCCTGAAGCCTGGTTCTACAACATCCTGAAGCCTGGTTCTAGATCTTCCTGAAGCCTGGTTCTAGATCTTCCTGAAGCCTGGTTCTAGATCTTCCTGAAGCCTGGTTCTACAACATCCTGAAGCCTAGTTCTAGATCTTCATCACCACCACCATCATCATCACCATCATCACCACCACCATCATCATCACCACCACCATCATCATCATCATCACCACCACCACCCTCATCATCACCATCATCACCACCACCATCATCATCACCACCACCATCATCATCACCATCATCACCACCACCATCATCACCATCATCACCACCACCATCATCATCACCACCACCATCATCATCATCATCATCACCACCATCACCATCATCACCATCACCATCACCATCATCATCCGTTATGTAATAAATCTTCATTAGTGTTTCTTTCATACTGAGATTCAACACACATCAGACTCTCTGGAAATAACTTGTAGGGTAACTAGTGGATCGATCAGGTGGGGGAGCGTTAACATCTGACTTCTGGGGTTCTGAGATAAACAACACCCACAGCCTGTTTCAATGGTTCCCTGTCTGTGACAGCTTGGCCGGTATCCAACCAACGGTCTCAGTAGATACACACTAAAACCACACCCAGCACGTCTGGCATTGGACAATAATAAATCATGTTTCAACAGCATTAGAGTCCCGTACCGATCAAACTGAGCCCAGTACATTTAGATAGGCAGTCGACAAACATCGGAAACATCTGGACATTTTCTTTTATCAAAACAATGTAAAAAAAAACAACATCCGGATATCTTTTTTTTTTTAAATATCTTTTTTCTACTTCTCAGCAACATGCAAATAGTCCAAAACAATTCCTCATAAAAAATAAATAAATACGAGGATTCAAATCCATCTGCCAAACTCTTCAGAATTATTATAATAATCTTCTACCTAATTGTATTGACTACGATGATAATAAAGAAAAACACCTGTCTCTAAATCAATTATAAATATGACAGGAGATTCTATCGCTGGAGACAACTCTGACTCTAAAGTTCAGGGGTCAAACTAGTTGACATGGGAGGGGGGGTCAGTCAGACTGACGCCAGGCTTTTACTTCCTAGTAAACGAACGTTGTCTCATCATCCAATCAAAAGTCTCTTCTGTTCCCCGCAGTGAGATCGAACAGGGTAGAATAGAAGGAGAAACAGGAAGCTCCTGTCGAGTGATAAATAACATGTTTACGGATCTATTCTCTTGATATATGATCATAATTTACATGCATACTGCTGGTGACCCAGTAAGGGTGGGCGGGGGTTAGAGATGGAGGGCGGGTTTAGAGACGGAGGGCGGGGTTAGAGATGGAGGGCGGGTTTAGAGATGGAGGGTGGGGTTAGAGATGGAGGGCGTGTTTAGAGACGGAGGGCGGGGTTAGAGATGGAGGGCGGGGTTAGAGATGGAGGGCGTGTTTAGAGACGGAGGGCGGGGTTAGAGATGGAGGGCGGGGTTTAGAGACAGAGGGCGGAGTTAGAGATGGAGGGCGGCGTTAGAGATGGAGGGCGGGGTTAGAGATGGGGGGCGGGTTTAGAGATGGAGGGCGGGGTTTAGAGATGGAGGGCAGGGTGAGTGATGGAGGGCGCAGTTTAGAGACGGAGGGCGGGGTTTAGAGACGGAGGGCGGGGTTAGAGATGGAGGGCAGGGTTAGAGATGGAGGGAGCGGTTGACTCTGATCTCTAGTCTCCTACTATATAGAGACTGGCTGGGATCCACCAGTCTGATATGGTCTCCTACTATATAGAGACTGACTGGGATCTACTATATAGAGACTGACTGGGATCTACTATATAGAGACTGACTGGGATCTACTATATAGAGACTGACTGGGATCCACCGGTCTGATATGGTATCCTACTATATAGAGACTGACTGGGATCTACTATATAGAGACAGGCTGGGATCTACTATATAGAGACTGACTGGGATCTACTATATAGAGACTGACTGGGATCTATTATATAGAGACTGACTGGGATCTACCTGGCTGATATGGTCTCCTACTATATAGAGACTGACTGGGATCTACTATATAGAGACTGACTGGGATCTACTATATAGAGACTGACTGGGATCTACTATATAGAGACTGACTGGGATCCACCGGTCTGATATGGTATCCTACTATATAGAGACTGACTGGGATCCACTATATAGAGACTGACTGGGATTTACTATATAGAGACTGACTGGGATCTACTATATAGAGACTGACTGGGTTCCACCAGTCTGATATGGTCTGCTACTATATAGAGACTGACTGGGATCTACTATATAGAGACTGACTGGGTTCTACTATATAGAGACTGACTGGGATCCACCAGTTTGATATGGTCTCCTACTATATAGAGACTGACTGGGATCTACTATATAGAGACTGACTGGGATCCACCAGTTTGATATGGTCTCCTACTATATAGAGACTGACTGGGATCTACTATATAGAGACTGGCTGGGATTTACTATATAGAGACTGGCTGGGATCTACCAGGCTGATATGATATCCTATTATATAGAGAGACTGACTGGGATCCACTATATAGAGACTGACTGGGATCTACCAGGCTAATATGATCTCCTACTATATAGAGACTGACTCTGATCTACTATGTAGAGACTGACTGGGATCTGCTATATAGAGACTGACTGGGATCTACCAGTCTGATATGATCTCCTACTATATAGAGACTGACTGGGATCCACTATATAGAGACTGACTGGGTTCTACTATATAGAGACTGACTGGGATCCACCAGTTTGATATGGTCTCCTACTATATAGAGACTGACTGGGATCTACTATATAGAGACTGACTGGGATCCACCAGTTTGATATGGTCTCCTACTATATAGAGACTGACTGGGATCTACTATATAGAGACTGACTGGGATCTACTATATAGAGACTGACTGGGACCTACCAGTCTGATATGATCTCCTACTACATAGAGACTGACTGGGATCTACTATATAGAGACTGACTGGGATCTACTATATAGAGACTGAATGGGTTCTACTATATAGAGACTGACTGGGATCCACCAGTCTGATATGGTCTCCTACTATATAGAGACTGACTGGGATCTACTATATAGAGACTGACTGGGATCTACTATATAGAGACTGACTGGGATCTACTATATAGAGACTGACTGGGATCCACCAGTCTGATATGGTCTCCTACTATATAGAGACTGACTGGGATCCACCAGTCTGATATGGTCTGCTACTATATAGAGACTGACTGGGATCTACTATATAGAGACTGACTGGGTTCTACTATATAGAGACTGACTGGGATCCACCAGTTTGATATGGTCTCCTACTATATAGAGACTGACTGGGATCTACTATATAGAGACTGACTGGGATCCACCAGTTTGATATGGTCTCCTACTATATAGAGACTGACTGGGATCTACTATATAGAGACTGACTGGGATCTACTATATAGAGACTGACTGGGATCTACTATATAGAGACTGACTGGGACCTACCAGTCTGATATGATCTCCTACTATATAGAGACTGACTGGGATCTACTATATAGAGACTGACTGGGATCTACTATATAGAGACTGACTGGGTTCTACTATATAGAGACTGACTGGGATCCACCAGTCTGATATGGTCTCCTACTATATAGAGACTGACTGGGATCTACTATATAGAGACTGACTGGGATCTACTATATAGAGATTGGCTGGGATCTACTATATAGAGACTGACTGGGATCTACTATATAGAGACTAACTGGGATCTACTATATAGAGACTGACTGGGATCCACCAGTCTGATATGGTCTCCTACTATATAGAGACTGACTGGGATCTACTATATAGAGACTGACTGGGTTCTACTATATAGAGACTGACTGGGATCCACCAGTTTGATATGGTCTCCTACTATATAGAGACTGACTGGGTTAGGGCTACAGGGGTCAGAGATACAGGGATCAGGGGTCAGGGGTTAGGGATACAGGGGTCAGGATACAGGGGTCAGGGGTTAGGGCTACAGGGGTCAGAGATACAGGGATCAGGGGTCAGGGGTTAGGGCTACAGGGGTCAGAGATACAGGGGTCAGGGGTTAGGGTTAACATTAGTATCGGGTAAGGTGATAGTGAGGTGTGGTTGGTGTTTGGGGTTCCATCTCTACAAGTGGATATGACCTGAGTACAGCGTTAGGCTGCTGGAGAGAGATGCATGATACCGTCACAGCTCTGTGTATAGCAGGTTAGGTATATATATATAGTGTATGTCAAACAGGTGGACTACAGATACACCGAGATGTGTTGTATCTCCCCAACCCTCAGACAGGCCTGACTGGTAGACTCTGTGGACAGGACCCGTCAGTAAAGGGATAGTTACTGTAGCGAGGAACAACATGAGTCACGTTGTAAACGGACCGTTAGGAACAGAGACATTACTGCACTTTGACTACAGGTGGATTTGTTTGGTTGTCTAGATATCTACACGGACACATCTCAGCCCACCTCTCCTCCTCTCCTCCTCCTCCTCCTCCTCTCTTCCTCCTCCTCCTCCCCTCCTCTCCTCCCCCTCCTCCTTCTTCTTCCCCTCCTCCTCACCCTAGGAATAAACCTAATCTCATCCCCGGCAGAGAGCATCAGACACAGTCAAAGCTTAAACATTTGACTCAAATATAACTTGAAAAAATTAATAATGAAGTAACAGGAATTGACTTGGTTTAAGTTCCGTTAACTCATAAAAAACACGAGTTCAAGATTCCGAACTGATTTCCTTGGTTACTGTTTGAGTTAAGTGAACTTGTTTAGATAACAGAGAACAGTGTTCAGGTGAGGCCTCCTCTTCTACTTTATAAAAACATACATTCACAGGAGGACGACGGAACAAAACAAACATTATAGACAGGAGGATGACGGAACAAAACAAACATTATAGACAGGAGGATGACGGAACAAAACAAACATTATAGACAGGAGGATGACGGAACAAAACAAACATTATAGACAGGAGGATGACGGAACAAAACAAACATTATAGACAGGAGGATGACGGAACAAAACAACCATTATAGACAGGAGGATGACGGAACAAAACAAACATTATAGACAGGAGGATGACGGAACAAAACAAACATTATAGACAGGAGGATGACGGAACAAAACAAACATTATAGACAGGAGGATGACGGAACAAAACAAACATTATAGACAGGAGGATGACGGAACAAAACAAACATTATAGACAGGAGGATGACGGAACAAAACAAACATTATAGACAGGAGGATGACGGAACAAAACAACCATTATAGACAGGAGGATGACGGAACAAAACAAACATTATAGACAGGAGGATGACGGAACAAAACAAACATTATAGACAGGAGGATGACGGAACAAAACAAACATTATAGACAGGAGGATGACGGAAAAACAACCATTATAGACAGGAGGATGACGGAACAAAACAACCATTATAGACAGGAGGATGACGGAACAAAACAAACATTATAGACAGGAGGATGACGGAACAAAACAACCATTATAGACAGGAGGATGACGGAACAAAACAAACATTATAGACAGGAGGATGACGGAACAAAACAACATTATAGACAGGAGGATGAGGAACAAAACAAACATTATAGACAGGAGGATGGAACAAAACAACCATTATAGACAGGAGGATGACGGAACAAAACAAACATTATAGACAGGAGGATGACGGAACAAAACAACCATTATAGACAGGAGGATGACGGAACAAAACAAACATTATAGACAGGAGGATGACGGAACAAAACAAACATTATAGACAGGAGGATGACGGAACAAAACAAACATTATAGACAGGAGGATGACGGAACAAAACAACCATTATAGACAGGAGGATGACGGAACAAAACAAACATTATAGACAGGAGGATGAGGAACAAAACAAACATTATAGACAGGAGGATGACGGAACAAAACAAACATTATAGACAGGAGGATGACGGAACAAAACAAACATTATAGACAGGAGGATGACGGAACAAAACAAACATTATAGACAGGAGGAACAAAACAAACATTATAGACAGGAGGATGACGGAACAAAACAACCATTATAGACAGGAGGATGACGGAACAAAACAAACATTATAGACAGGAAGATGACGGAACAAAACAAACATTATAGACAGGAGGATGACGGAACAAAACAAACATTATAGACAGGAGGATGACGGAACAAAACAAACATTATAGACAGGAAGATGACGGAACAAAACAAACATTATAGACAGGAGGATGACGGAACAAAACAAACATTATAGACAGGAGGATGACGGAACAAAACAAACATTATAGACAGGAGGATGACGGAACAAAACAACCATTATAGACAGGAGGATGACGGAACAAAACAACCATTATAGACAGGAGGATGACGGAACAAAACAACCATTATAGACAGGAGGATGTCGGAACAAAACAAACATTATAGACAGGAGGATGACGGAACAAAACAAACATTATAGACAGGAGGATGACGGAACAAAACAACCATTATAGACAGGAGGATGACGGAACAAAACAACCATTATAGACAGGAGAATGACGGAACAAAACAACCATATAGACAGGAGGATGACGGAACAAAACAAACATTATAGACAGGAGGATGACGGAACAAAACAAACATTATAGACAGGAGGAAGACGGAACAAAACAAACATTATAGACAGGAGGAAGACGGAACAAAACAAACATTATAGACAGGAGGATGACGGAACAAAACAAACATTATAGACAGGAGGATGACGGAACGAAACAAACATTATAGACAGGAGGATGACGGAACAAAACAAACATTATAGACAGGAGGATGACGGAACAAAACAACCATTATAGACAGGAGGATGACGGAACAAAACAACCATTATAGACAGGAGGATGACGGAACAAAACAACCATTATAGACAGGAGGATGACGGAACAAAACAACCATATAGACAGGAGGATGACGGAACAAAACAACCATTATAGACAGGAGGATGACGGAACAAAACAAACATTATAGACAGGAGGATGACGGAACAAAACAAACATTATAGACAGGAGGATGACGGAACAAAACAAACATTATAGACAGGAGGATGACGGAACAAAACAACCATTATAGACAGGAGGATGACGGAACAAAACAAACATTATAGACAGGAGGATGACGGAACAAAACAACCATTATAGACAGGAGGATGACGGAACAAAACAACCATTATAGACAGGAGGATGACGGAACAAAACAAACATTATAGACAGGAGGATGACGGAACAAAACAACCATTATAGACAGGAGGATGACGGAACAAAACAAACATTATAGACAGGAGGATGACGGAACAAAACAAACATTATAGACAGGAGGATGACGGAACAAAACAAACATTATAGACAGGAGGATGACGGAACAAAACAACCATTATAGACAGGAGGATGACGGAACAAAACAACCATTATAGACAGGAGGATGACGGAACGAAACAAACATTATAGACAGGAGGAAGACGGAACAAAACAACCATTATAGACAGGAGGATGACGGAACAAAACAAACATTATAGACAGGAGGATGACGGAACAAAACAAACATTATAGACAGGAGGATGACGGAACAAAACAAACATTATAGACAGGAGGATGACGGAACAAAACAAACATTATAGACAGGAGGATGACGGAACAAAACAAACATTATAGACAGGAGGATGACGGAACAAAACAAACATTATAGACAGGAGGATGACGGAACAAAACAAACATTATAGACAGGAGGATGACGGAACAAAACAACCATTATAGACAGGAGGATGACGGAACAAAACAACCATTATAGACAGGAGGATGACGGAACAAAACAACCATTATAGACAGGAGGATGACGGAACAAAACAAACATTATAGACAGGAGGATGACGGAACAAAACAAACATTATAGACAGGAGGATGACGGAACAAAACAAACATTATAGACAGGAGGATGACAGAACAAAACAAACATTATAGACAGGAGGATGACGGAACAAAACAACCATTATAGACAGGAGGATGACGGAACAAAACAAACATTATAGATCTCTAGAAGAAAATGTGGTGCATTAATGCATAGAGTTATTTCATCATCACAGCAATAAAATACTTTCTGTATATACAACGTGAGATAAACAGAACACACACCGCTCTGCTGTCTGTCTGTCTGTCTGTCTGTCTGTCTGTCTGTCTGTCTGTCTGTCTGTCTGTCTGTCTGTCTGTCTGTCTGTCTGCAGATGAAGACATGTCTATCAACATCCATGACAGAGAGCATCTGAACAGACAGATGCATATGGGATCAAATACACACAACACACAACACACGTGTCCAGGACTGCTGTCCTCTTCTGTCTGTCTGTCTGAGAGATCAATGTGATCGTGGACCAGGCCAGGAAACAGGAAGTAGAGCTCCTGTAGAGGATTTGAAGGAGCACCGTCAATCTCCCATCTCACTTCCTGTAAGGGTCAGAGGTCAGCCAGGCGCTGGTTCCTGATTGGCTCACGTGAGGGCAGAGTGTCATAAATGTTTGTTCCTGATTGGCTGGCTGGTGTGAGGAGTGTCAGAAATACTTTGGCTACAGATTTATGTGGCTTTAGTCCTGAAACTAAATAACACTGAGTTACAACCTCACTACCTCTCTCTCTCCCCCTTCTCTCTCTCTCTCTCTCTCTGTCCCCTCCCTCCCTCTATCTCTCCCCCATCTTTCTCTCTCTCTCTGTCTCCCTCTCTCCGTCTCTCTCTCCCCCTTCTCTCTCTCTCTCTCTGTCTCCCTCTCTCTCTGTCTCCCTCTCTCCGTCTCTATCTCTCTCGCTCTCCCCCTCTCCTCTTCTCTCCCTCCCTCTCTCTCCCCCTTCTCTCTCTCTCTCTCCCCTCCCTCCCTCTTCTCTCCCTCCCTCTCTCTCTCTCCCCCTTCTCTCTCTCTCTCTCTCCCCTCCCTCCCGCTATCTCTCCCCCTTCTCTCTCTCCCCCCCTTCTCTCTCTCTCTCTCTCCCCTCCCTCCCTCTATCTCTCCCCCTTCTCTCTCGCTCTCCCCCCCTTCTCTCTCTCTCTCTCCCTCCATCTCTCTCTCCCCCTTCTTTCTCTCTCTCTCTCCATCCAACCCATCTCTGTCCAGATCAGGCCACACCCTCTGGATGGGGTTTAGTCTTTCTGACGAATCCCTCTCCTACTACAGTACCAGGCTCTGTCTCTCATTGGGCAGTTCTCCTGTTCATCGAGCTAAACCCCGCCCTGCTGTTAAAGTGCGAGGGACTTGTGGCTGGTTCATTGCTCGATAGGCCAGCGGACATGCCACTCGTGTATCTGTGCTCTGGTTGGTCAAAGGTGAACTGTGGGAGGGGCTTGTAGTCACTGTAGAGAGAGGAAGGTCTCGTGTCAGAGTTCAGGGACGGAGTGTGTGTGTGTGAATGAGGTAGAGTATGTGTACGGATAAGAGTGTGTGCATGGGGCAGGAGGTGTGTGTGTGTGTGTGTCGGGGTGTGTGTTACCACGTGAGGGAGAGTCTGTACGAGTGTGTGGTGATGTGTTGGCGTGTGTGTAGGCGTGAGTGTGTGTACCGGTGTGTGTGTCGGCGTCAGCCTGTGTGTGGGGGTGTGTGTGTCGGCGACGTCGTAGGAGGGGGTCCTGCGTCTCAGCAGCAGGTTACAGTCTGCCTGCGGCTCCGAGGGGGCGCGGCCTGCTGGGTCACACGGGGGGTGGATGGAGATGCAGGGTGGGCTCATCCTCTTCTTCCTGTGACCTCTAACCTCTGACCCCTGACCCCTGGGCCTCCTCTCGTCCCCGTCCACCTCCCACCCCTCCCCTAGCAGTGGGTCCTCCGGAGGGGACGGGCAGATCTCGATGGAGTGTCGTCGCTGGTCGTCAGGACAACGGGGTTTATCCAGGAAGCACTGGGTGTCTACGCCGAAGCCCTTCCTCGGGTCGTGAGCTTGTAGCCCCGCCCCCAGCAGGCTGAGCGCACTCCCTCGGCTCCTCAGGGAGGGTGGGGAGTCGGGGGAGGCGTAGGGGGAGAGGGAGTGACACCGCCCACTTCCATGTCTGTCCCACCAATGGCGCGCTGAGCTGGTGATGTGCCACACCTCCTCGTCGGCGGGATCCGAGAGGAAGGGCGGAGAGGGGGGGCGGGAGGGGGAGAGCAGGCGGAGGGTTGAGAGGGGCTCCTGTCTGTCTACTGAGGCAACACTCTGAACCTCCACCGAGTCCACCTTCACAGCCACCTGGAACACAGAGAGGACACAATGGGGAATGTTAGGGTCACAGCCACCTGGAACACAGAGAGGACACGATGGGGAATGTTAGGGTCACAGCCACCTGGAACACAGAGAGGACACAATGGGGAATGTTAGGGTCACAGACACCTGGAACACAGAGAGGACACAATGGGGAATGTTAGGGTCACAGATACCTGGAACACAGAGAGGACACAATGGGGAATGTTAGGGACAGAGACACCTGGAACACAGAGAGGACACAATGGGGAATGTTAGGGACAGAGACACCTGGAACACAGAGAGGACACAATGGGGAATGTTAGGGACAGAGACACCTGGAACACAGAGAGGACACAATGGGGAATGTTAGGGACAGAGACACCTGGAACACAGAGAGGACACAATGGGGAATGTTAGGGACACAGATACTTGGAACACAGAGAGGACACAATGGGGAATGTTAGGGACACAGCCACCTGGAACACAGAGAGGACACAATGGGGAATGTTAGGGACACAGACACCTGGAACACAGAGAGGACACAATGGGGAATGTTAGGGACAGAGACACCTGGAACACAGAGAGGACACAATTGGGAATGTTAGGGTCACAGCCACCTGGAACACAGAGAGGACACAATGGGGAATGTTAGGGTCACAGCCACCTGGAACACAGAGAGGACACAATGGGGAATGTTAGGGACAGAGACACCTGGAACACAGAGAGGACACAATGGGGAATGTTAGGGACAGAGACACCTGGAACACAGAGAGGACACAATGGGGAATGTTAGGGACACAGCCACCTGGAACACAGAGAGGACAGAATGGGGAATGTTAGGGACACAGACACCTGGAACACAGAGGACACAATGGGGAATGTTAGGGACAGAGACACCTGGAACACAGAGAGGACACAATGGGGAATGTTAGGGACACAGACACCTGGAACACAGAGAGGACACAATGGGGAATGTTAGGGACACAGCCACCTGGAACACAGAGAGGACACAATGGGGAATGTTAGGGACACAGACACCTGGAACACAGAGAGGACACAATGGGGAATGTTAGGGTCACAGCCACCTGGAACACAGAGGACACAATGGGGAATGTTAGGGTCACAGCCACCTGGAACACAGAGAGGACACAATGGGGAATGTTAGGGACAGAGACACCTGGAACACAGAGGACACAATGGGGAATGTTAGGGACACAGACACCTGGAACACAGAGAGAACACAATGGGGAATGTTAGGGACACAATGAGACAAATATTTGCGAAAGTTTTGTGGTGGAAGACTAAGCATGGTGTGTGTGTGTGTGTGTGTACTCACCTGTCTACGCAGCCCCCTGGGCGAGGGCCTTGGCGGGGCGATGTGAGGGGGAACAGGGTGCGAGAGGCCGGGCAGTACAGCCTGGTCTTCGCATGGCTGGGAGTGCACCGATGTCACAGAGCCTGAGGAGAAAACGAACAGGGACGCCGACACTAAAACTTAGACTGGCGTTGGAATATGAACTATTCACCCTGTGGTACAAAACCTGCAGGCTGTTACAGTCAGTCGGTAGCATGTTAGCCCCCTGGATGCTAGTAGCATGTTAGCCCCCTGGATGCTAGAAGCATGTTAGCCCCCTGGATGCTAGAAGCATGTTAGCCCCCTGGATGCTAGAAGCATGTTAGCCCCCTGGATGCTAGTAGCATGTTAGCCCCTGGATGCTAATAGCATGTTAGCCCCCTGGATGCTAGAAGCATGTTAGCCCCTGGATGCTAGTAGCATGTTAGCCCCCTGGATGCTAGAAGCATGTTATCCCCCTGGATGCTAGTAGCATGTTAGCCCCCTGGATGCTAGTAGCATGTTAGCCCCCTGGATGCTAGAAGCATGTTAGCCCCCTGGATGCTAGTAGCATGTTAGCCCCCTGGATGCTAGAAGCATGTTAGCCCCCTGGATGCTAGTAGAATGTTAGCCCCCTGGATGCTAGTAGCATGTTAGCCCCCTGGATGCTAGTAGCATGTTAGCCCCCTGGATGCTAGAAGCATGTTAGCCCCCTGGATGCTAGTAGCATGTTAGCCCCCTGGATGCTAGTAGCATGTTAGCCCCCTGGATGCTAGAAGCATGTTAGCCCCCTGGATGCTAGTAGCATGTTAGCCCCTGGATGCTAGTAGCATGTTAGCCCCTGGATGCTAGAAGCATGTTAGCCCCTGGACGCTAGTAGCATGTTAGCCCCGTGGACGCTGGAAGCATGTTAGCCCCCTGGATGCTAGTAGCATGTTGTTGCAGACTGTTACAGTCAATCAACAGGACTCATGCTACTAGCATCCAGGGGTTGGAACCGTTTGAGGGGAACAAAACCAGAAAACCAGAAAATAACAATATTTTTTCCAGGAACAAAATAACGGAACAGAACCGTTATTTTGTGGGAACCGGTTAAGAACGTTCCGGGCATTTCCAGTCCCACAAAAAAAAACGCAAAGAAAGCGCCATCGCAAAGCCCTCACTCTGTCCACCTGCCAGCTGGAAATCTTTGACAGTGTGTTTGTAGGCTACCTGCCCCTCCTTCTGCCCCTCCCCCTTCATATGCCCCTCCCCCTTCCTCTGCCCCTCCCTCTGTTACAGAAAAAAAACTCTAGGGTTTTTGACTCTTATGCGTAATGTAATGGAACTGAGCGTCAGGATCAATGACTAACTCTGGTCCAACGTTCTCTGAAATTCAAAGGACATTAGAAGTTCCTTCGTAGAAGCCAGTCCTCCGTAGGTA
>NW_027011844.1:277500-282500 GCF_036934945.1 Oncorhynchus masou masou | reverse complement strand
CACTAAGCATTCTAAACCCTGTAGCTAAATCACTAAGCATTCTAAACCCTGTAGCTACATCACTAAGCATTCTAAACCCTGTAGCTACATCACTAAGCATTCTAAACCCTGCAGCTAGATCACTAAGCATTCTAAACCCTTCAGATAGATCACTAAGCATTCTAAACCCTGTAGCTAGATCACTAAGCATTCTAAACCCTGTAGCTAGATCACTAAGCCCCTTGTGGTAACCTTCTTCTCCTCTCTTCCTCTCTGTTCATTTCACCGAACTAAGAGTCTGACCAGTGACAAGAGCTGATTTTCCTTTACTTTACTAAGCGTTTTGCTACGGTACGCCCTACTGAACAGAACCCTGGTGTCTGATGTACGACACTCTCACTACCGTTCTCCAACTACCACCTGTCCCCGATCCGTCTCACCTGACCAGGTCTCTGATCTGTCTGACCAAATGTTCTCCTCCTATCACCTGTCCCCGATCCGTCTCACCTGACCAGGTCTCTGATCTGTTTGACCAAATGTTCTCCTCCTACCACCTGTCCCCGATCCGTCTCACCTGACCAGGTCTCTGATCTGTCTGACCAAATGTTCTCCTCCTACCACCTGTCCCCGATCCGTCTCACCTGACCAGGTCTCTGATCTGTCTGACCAAATGTTCTCCTCCTACCACCTGTCCCCGATCCGTCTCACCTGACCAGGTCTCTGATCTGTCTGATCAAATGTTCTCCTCCTACCACCTGTCCCCGATCCGTCTCACCTGACCAGGTCTCTGATCTGTCTGATCAAATGTTCTCCTCCTACCACCTGTCCCCGATCCGTCTCACCTGACCAGGTCTCTGATCTGTCTGATCAAATGTTCTCCTCCTACCACCTGTCCCCGATCCGTCTCACCTGACCAGGTCTCTGATCTGTCTGATCAAATGTTCTCCTCCTACCACCTGTCCCCGATCCGTCTCACCTGACCAGGTCTCTGATCTGTCTGATCAAATGTTCTCCTCCTACCACCTGTCCCCGATCCGTCTCACCTGACCAGGTGAATGTGGGCGTGGCCCCACGTATGCCCCGCCCAGCGCCGACGTGTTAGAGGCGGCACTAAGACGTCTAGCTCTCTCCATCTCCAGCGCGATCTCGGCGTCCATCTCTGCATCCTCCTTGGCTTCCTTGTTGCTCTCCTCCAGGTGTTTCATCAGCACCGCCACCACCACGTTGACCAGCACGAACTGGGCCATGAGGACGAAGGTCACGAAGTACACCGGAGACATCAGAGGAAGGTAGGTCAGACAGGAGCGCTCCTCTGGAAGACACTCACGCAGCGTGTCCTGGATGTGGGGAGGAAGGGAGGGAGGGAGGGGGGGAGGGAGGGAGGGAGGGGGAGAGGGAGGGAGGGAGGGAGTAGCAGGTGTGTCAGTAGTAGCAGGTGTGTCAGTAGTAGCAGGTGTGTCAGTAGTAACAGGTGTGTCAGCAGTAACAGGTGTGTCAGCAGTAACAGGTGTGTCAGTAGTAACAGGTGAGTCAGTAGTAACAGGTGTGTCAGTAGTAACAGGTGTGTCAGTAGTAACAGGTGTATCAGTAGTAACAGGTGTGTCAGTAGTAACAGGTGTGTCAGTAGCAGCAGGTGTGTCAGTAGTAACAGGTGTGTCAGCGGTAACAGGTGTGTCAGCGGTAACAGGTGTGTCAGCAGTAACATGTGTGTCAGTAGTAACAGGTGTGTCAGTAGTAACAGGTGTGTCAGTAGTAACAGGTGTGTCAGTAGTAACAGGTGTGTCAGCGGTAACAGGTGTGTCAGCAGTAACATGTGTGTCAGTAGTAACAGGTGTGTCAGTAGTAACAGGTGTGTCAGTAGTAACAGGTGTGTCAGTAGTAACAGGTGTGTCAGTAGTAACAGGTGTGTCAGTAGTAGCAGGTGTGTCAGTAGTAACAGGTGTGTCAGTAGCAACAGGTGTGTCAGTAGCAGCAGGTGTGTCAGTAGTAACAGGTGTGTCAGTAGTAACAGGTGTGTCAGTAGTAACATGTGTGTCAGTAGTAACAGGTGTGTCATTAGCAGCAGGTGTGTCAGTAGTAACCGGTGTGTCAGTAGTAACAGGTGTGTCAGCAGTAACAGGTGTGTCAGCAGTAACAGGTGTGACAGCAGTAACAGGTGTGTCAGTAGTAACAGGTGTGTCAGTAGTAACAGGTGTGTCAGTAGTAACAGGTGTGTCAGTAGTAACAGGTGTGACAGCAGTAACAGGTGTGTCAGTAGTAACAGGTGTGTCAGCAGTAACAGGTGTGTCAGCAGTAACAGGTGTGACAGCAGTAACAGGTGTGTCAGTAGTAACAGGTGTGTCAGTAGTAACAGGTGTGTCAGTAGTAACAGGTGTGTCAGTAGTAACAGGTGTGTCAGTAGTAACATGTCAGTAGTAACATGTCAGTAGTAACAGGTGTGTCAGTAGCAGCAGGTGTGTCAGTAGTAACAGGTGTGTCAGCGGTAACAGGTGTGTCAGTAGTCACAGGTGTGTCAGTAGTAACAGGTGTGTCAGTAGTAACAGGTGTATCAGTAGTAACAGGTGTGTCAGTAGTAACAGGTGTGTCAGTAGTAACAGGTGTGTCAGTAGTAACAGGTGTGTCAGTAGTAACAGGTGTGTCAGTAGTAACAGGTGTGTCAGTAGTAACAGGTGTGTCAGCAGTAACAGGTGTGTCAGCGGTAACAGGTGTGTCAGTGGTAACAGGTGTGTCAGTAGTAACAGGTGTGTCAGCGGTAACAGGTGTGTCAGCGGTAACAGGTGTGTCAGCGGTAACAGGTGTGTCAGCGGTAACAGGTGTGTCAGCAGTAACAGGTGTGACAGCAGTAACAGGTGTGTCAGCGGTAACAGGTGTGTCAGTAGTAACAGGTGTGTCAGCGGTAACAGGTGTGTCAGCAGTAACAGGTGTGACAGCAGTAACAGGTGTGACAGCAGTAACAGGTGTGTCAGTAGTAACAGGTGTGTCAGTAGTAACAGGTGTGTCAGCGGTAACAGGTGTGTCAGTAGTAAAAGGTGAGTCAGCGGTAACAGGTGTGTCAGTAGTAACAGGTGTGTCAGTAGTAGCAGGTGTGTCAGTGGTAACAGGTGTGTCAGCGGTAACAGGTGTGTCAGCGGTAACAGGTGTGCCAGTAGTAACAGGTGTGTCAGTAGTAACAGGTGAGTCAGTAGTAACAGGTGAGTCAGTAGTAACAGGTGTGTCAGTAGTAACAGGTGTGTCAGTAGTAACAGGTGAGTCAGTAGTAACAGGTGTGTCAGCGGTAACAGGTGAGTCAGCAGGTCAACCTTCATGATGCCGTTCCAGTTGTCCCCAGTAGAGACTCTGAACAGCGTGAGAAACGCCATCCCAAAGTTCTCAAAGGTGGCGTGGCGACTCAGACCCTCACACGGATTACTGTCGTTACACTCTGTAACACACACACACACACACACACACACACACACACACACACACACACACACACACACACACACACACACACACACACACACACACACACACACACACACACGCACACACACACGTCTGGATTAGAAAAGAATAGGCCAATCTGTCTGCTCTAACTCAGCTGTAGTCATGAACACTGTGATCTGTCTGCTCTAACTCAGATGTAGTCATGAACACTGTGATCTGTCTGCTCTAACTCAGCTGTAGTCATGGACACTGTGATCTGTCTGCTCTAACTCAGCTGTAGTCATGGACACTGTGATCTGTCTGCTCTAACTCATCTGTAGTCATGGACACTGTGATCTGTCTGCTCTAACTCAGCTGTAGTCATGTGATCTGTGATCTGTCTGCTCGAACTCATCTGTAGTCATGTGATCTGTGATCTGTCTGCTCGAACTCATCTGTAGTCATTTGATCTGTGATCTGTCTGCTCTAACTCATCTGTAGTCATGTGATCTGTGATCTGTCTGCTCTAACTCAGCTGTAGTCATGAACACTGTGATCTGTCTGCTCTAACTCAGCTGTAGTCATGTGATCTGTGATCTGTCTGCTCTAAGTCAGGTGTATTCATGAACACTGTGATCTGTCTGCTCTAACTCAGCTGTAGTCATGAACACTGTGATCTGTCTGCTCTAACTCAGCTGTAGTCATGTGATCTGTGATCTGTCTGCTCTAACTCATATGTAATGAACACTGTGATCTGTCTGCTCTAACTCATCTGTAGTCATGTGATCTGTGATCTGTCTGCTCTAACTCATCTGTAGTCATGTGATCTGTGATCTGTCTGCTTTAACTCAGCTGTAGTCATGTGATCTGTGATCTGTCTGCTCTAACTCATCTGTAGTCATGTGATCTGTGATCCATCTGCTCTAACTCAGATGTATTATCTCTGTCTCTTCTCCTCCAGCCCTACTCTCTAATAAAGATTCATCCTATACTATTATCTCTGTCTCTTCTCCTCCAGCCCTACTCTCTAATACAGATTCATCCTATACTATTATCTCTGTCTCTTCTCCTCCAGCTCTACTCTCTAATACAGATTCATCCTATACTATTCTCTCTGTCTCTTCTCCTCCAGCCCTACTCTCTAATACAGATTTATCCTATACTATTCTCTCTGTCTCTTCTCCTCCAGCCCTACTCTCTAATACAGATTCATCCTATACTATTCTCTCTGTCTCTTCTCCTCCAGCCCTACTCTCTAATACAGATTCATCCTATACTATTATCTCTGTCTCTTCTCCTCCAGCCCTACTCTCTAATAAAGATTCATCCTATACTATTATCTCTGTCTCTTCTCCTCCAGCCCTACTCTCTAATACAGATTTATCCTGTACTATTCTCTCTGTCTCTTCTCCTCCAGCCCTACTCTCTAATACAGATTCATCCTATACTATTCTCTCTCTCTTCTCCTCCAGCCCTACTCTCTAATACAGATTCATCCTATACTATTCTCTCTGTCTCTTCTCCTCCAGCCCTACTCTCTAATACAGATTCATCCTATACTATTATCTCTGTCTCTTCTCGTCCAGCCCTACTCTCTAATACAGATTCATCCT
>NW_027011844.1:257500-275000 GCF_036934945.1 Oncorhynchus masou masou | reverse complement strand
AGTCAGGTACAGTACACACACACACACACACACACACACACACACACACACACACACACACACACACACACACACACACACACACACACACACACACACACACACACACACACACAGTCAGTTACAGTACACACACACACAGTCAGGTACAGTACACACACACACAGTCAGGTACAGTACACACACACACAGTCAGGTACAGTACACACACACACGGTCAGGTACAGTACACACACACACGGTCAGGTACAGTACACACACACACACAGTCAGGTACAGTACACACACACACGGTCAGGTACAGTACACACACACACACAGTCAGGTACAGTACACACACACACAGTCAGGTACAGTACACACACACACAGTCAGGTACAGTACACACACACACAGTCAGGTACAGTACACACACACACAGTCAGGTACAGTACACACACACACGGTCAGGTACAGTACACACACACACAGTCAGGTACAGTACACACACACACAGTCAGGTACAGTACACACACACACACACACACACACACACACACACACACACACACACACACACACACACACACACACACACACACAGTCAGGTACAGTACACACACACACAGTCAGGTACAGTACACACACACACAGTCAGGTACAGTACACACACACACACACACACACACACACACACACACACACACACACACACACACACACACACACACACACACACACACACACACACACACACACACACAGTCAGGTACAGTACACACACAAACACAGTCAGGTACAGTACACACACACACAGTCAGGTACAGTACACACACACACGGTCAGGTACAGTACACACACACACAGTCAGGTACAGTACACACACACACAGTCAGGTACAGTACACACACACACGGTCAGGTACAGTACACACACACACAGTCAGGTACAGTACACACACACACAGTCAGGTACAGTACACACACACACGGTCAGGTACGGAACACACACACACGGTCAGGTACAGCACACACACAGTCAGGTACAGTACACACACACACAGTCAGGTACAGCACACACACGGTCAGGTACAGTACACACACACACAGTCAGGTACAGCACACACACACACGGTCAGGTACAGCACACACACGGTCAGGTACAGTACACACACACACAGTCAGGTACAGTACACACACACACGGTCAGGTACAGTACACACACACACAGTCAGGTACAGCACACACACAGTCAGGTACAGTACACACACACACAGTCAGGTACAGTACACACACACGGTCAGGTACAGTACACACACACACAGTCAGGTACAGTACACACACACACAGTCAGGTACAGTACACACACACACAGTCAGGTACAGTACACACACACACAGTCAGGTACAGTACACACACACACAGTCAGGTACAGCACACACACAGTCAGGTACAGTACACACACACACAGTCAGGTACAGTACACACACACACAGTCAGGTACAGTACACACACACGGTCAGGTACAGTACACACACACACGGTCAGGTACAGCACACACACACACGGTCAGGTACAGTACACACACACACGGTCAGGTACAGTACACACACACACAGTCAGGTACAGCACACACACAGTCAGGTACAGTACACACACACACAGTCAGGTACAGTACACACACACACAGTCAGGTACAGTACACACACACACACACACACACACACACACACACACACACACACACACACACACACACACACACACACACACACACACACACACACACACACACACACACACACGTGCACACGTTACCTGTGGCAAGGCCTGCATGACCGTGTCCAGAAGAGCTCTCATCCCTGTAGCCATCTTCAACAGCTTCAACACTGAGGAGAGAGACAACACAACACTATAGCCATCTTCAACAGCTTCAACACTGAGGAGAGAGACAACACAACACTATAGCCATCTTCAACAGCTTCAACACTGAGGAGAGAGACAACACTACCTACTTTACCATCTTCAACAGCTTCAACACTGAGGAGAGAGACAACACTACACTATAGCCATCTTCAACAGCTTCAACACTGAGGAGAGAGACACCACTACACTATAGCCATCTTCAACAGCTTCAACACTGAGGAGAGAGACAACACTACACTATAGCCATCTTCAACAGCTTCAACACTGAGGAGAGAGACAACACAACACTATAGCCATCTTCAACAGCTTCAACACTGAGGAGAGAGACAACACTCTACTTTACCATCTTCAACAGCTTCAACACTGAGGAGAGAGACAACACAACACTATAGCCATCTTCAACAGCTTCAACACTGAGGAGAGAGACAACACTACCTACTTTACCATCTTCAACATCTTCAACACTGAGGAGAGAGACACCACTACACTATAGCCATCTTCAACAGCTTCAACACTGAGGAGAGAGACAACACTACACTATAGCCATCTTCAACAGCTTCAACACTGAGGAGAGAGACAACACAACACTATAGCCATCTTCAACAGCTTCAACACTGAGGAGAGAGACAACACTCTCTACTTTACCATCTTCAACAGCTTCAACACTGAGGAGAGAGACAACACAACACTATAGCCATCTTCAACAGCTTCAACACTGAGGAGAGAGACAACACTACACTATAGCCATCTTCAACACCTTCAACACTGAGGAGAGAGACAACACAACACTATAGCCATCTTCAACAGCTTCAACACTGAGGAGAGAGACAACACTCTCTACTTTACCATCTTCAACATCTTCAACACTGAGGAGAGAGACAACACTACACTATAGCCATCTACAACAGCTTCAACACTGAGGAGAGAGACAACACAACACTATAGCCATCTTCAACAGCTTCAACACTGAGGAGAGAGACAACACAACCTACTTTACCATCTTCAACAGCTTCAACACTGAGGAGAGAGACAACACTACACTATAGCCATCTTCAACAGCTTCAACACTGAGGAGAGAGACAACACTCCCTATTTTACCACAAACACAACGGGGTGTGTGAGAGAGAGAGAGACAACAATACCTATTTTACCACAAACACAACGGGGTGTGTGAGAGAGAGAGAGAGAGAGAGAGACAACAATACCTATTTCACCACAAACACAACGGGGTGTGTGAGAGAGAGAGAGAGAGACAACAATACCTATTTTACCCCAAACACAACGGGGTGTGTGTGAGAGAGAGACAACAATACCTATTTTACCACAAATACAACGAGGTGTGTGTGAGAGACAACACTACCTACTTTACCCCAAACACAACGGGGTGTGTGAGAGAGAGAGACAACAATACCTATTTTACCCCAAACACAACGGGGTGTGTGTGAGAGAGAGACAACAATACCTATTTTACCCCAAACACAACGGGGTGTGTGTGAGAGAGACAACAATACCTATTTTACCCCAAATACAACAAGGTGTGTGTGAGAGACAACACTACCTACTTTACCCCAAACACAACGGGGTGTGTGTGAGAGAGAGACAACAATACCTATTTTACCCCAAACACAACGGGGTGTGTGTGAGAGAGAGACAACACTACCTACTTTACCCCAAACACAACGGGGTGTGTGTGAGAGAGAGACAAGAATACCTATTTTACCCCAAACACAACGGGGTGTGTGTGAGAGAGACAACAATACCTATTTTACCCCAAATACAACAAGGTGTGTGTGAGAGACAACACTACCTACTTTACCCCAAACACAACGGGTGTGTGTGAGAGAGAGACAACAATACCTATTTTACCCCAAACACAACGGGGTGTGTGTGAGAGAGAGACAACACTACCTACTTTACCCCAAACACAACGGGTTGTGTGTGAGAGAGAGACAACAATACCTATTTTACCCCAAACACAACGGGGTGTGTGTGAGAGAGAGACAACAATACCTATTTTACCCCAAACACAACGGGGTGTGTGTGAGAGAGAGACATCAGGGTCAGTCATAGTTGTATGATAGGTGTTGTTTTACAGGGTCAGTCATAGTTGTATGATAGGTGTTGTTTTACAGGGTCAGTCATAGTAGTATGATAGATGTTGTTGTACAGGGTCAGTCATAGTAGTATGATAGGTGTTGTTTTACAGGGTCAGTCATAGTAGTATGATAGGTGTTGTTTTACAGGGTCATAGTAGTATGATAGGTGTTGTTGTACAGGGTCAGTCATAGTAGTATGATAGGTGTTGTTTTACAGGGTCAGTCATAGTGGTATGATAGGTGTTGTTGTACAGGGTCAGACATGGTAGTGTAATGTGTTGTTTTACAGGGTCAGTCATAGTAGTATGATAGGTGTTGTTGTACAGGGTCAGTCATAGTAGTATGATAGGTGTTGTTTTACAGGGTCAGTCATAGTAGTATGATAGGTGTTGTTTAACAGGGTCAGTCATAGTAGTATGATAGGTGTTGTTTTACAGGGTCAGTCATAGTAGTATGATAGGTGTTGTTTAACAGGGTCAGTCATAGTAGTATGATAGGTGTTGTTTTACAGGGTCAGTCATAGTAGTATGATAGGTGTTGTTTTACAGGGTCAGTCATAGTAGTATGATAGGTGTTGTTTAACAGGGTCAGTCATAGTAGTATGATAGATGTTGTTGTACAGGGTCAGTCATAGTAGTATGATAGGTGTTGTTTTACAGGGTCAGTCATAGTAGTATGATAGGTGTTGTTTTACAGGGTCAGTCATAGTAGTATGATAGGTGTTGTTGTACAGGGTCAGTCATAGTAGTATGATAGGTGTTGTTTTACAGGGTCATAGTAGTGTGATAGGTGTTGTTTTACAGGGTCAGTCATAGTAGTATGATAGGTGTTGTTTTATAGGGTCAGTCATAGTAGTATGATAGGTGTTGTTTTATAGGGTCAGTCATGGTAGTATGATAGGTGTTGTTTTACAGGGTCAGTCATAGTAGTATGATAGGTGCAGTGTAATGTGTTGTTTTACAGGGTCAGTCATAGTAGTATGATAGGTGTTGTTGTACAGGGTCTGTCATAGTAGGATGATAGGTGTGGTTGTACAGGGTCAGTCATAGTAGTATGATAGGTGTTGTTGTACAGGGTCAGTCATAGTAGTATGATAGGTGTTGTTTTACAGGGTCAGTCATAGTAGTATGATAGGTGTTGTTTTACAGGGTCAGTCATGGTAGTATGATAGGTGTTGTTTTATAGGGTCAGTCATGGTAGTATGATAGGTGTTGTTTTACAGGGTCTGTCATAGTAGGATGATAGGTGTGGTTGTACAGGGTCAGTCATAGTAGTGTGATAGGTGTTGTTTTACAGGGTCAGTCATAGTAGTATGGTAGGTGTTGTTGTACAGGGTCCGTCATAGTAGTATGATAGGTGTTGTTTTACAGGGTCAGTCATAGTAGTGTGATAGGTGTTGTTTTACAGGGTCAGTCATAGTAGTGTGATAGGTGTTGTTTTACAGGGTCATAGTAGTATGATAGGTGTCCTCAGTACTAGGCTGTGTCTACCTCTAGTGATCCTCAGGGCTGTGTCTACCTCTAGTGATCCTCAGGGCTGTGTCTACCTCTAGTGGTCCTCAGGGCTGTGTTTACCTCTAGTGATCCTCAGGGCTGTGTCTACCTCTAGTGGTCCTCAGGGCTGTGTCTACCTCTAGTGGTCCTCAGGGCTGTGTCTCCCTCTAGTGATCCTCAGGGCTGTGTCTACCTCTAGTGGTCCTCAGGGCTGTGTCTACCTCTAGTGGTCCTCAGGGCTGTGTCTACCTCTAGTGGTCCTCAGGGCTGTGTCTACCTCTAGTGATCCTCAGGGCTGTGTCTACCTCTAGTGGTCCTCAGGGCTGTGTTTACCTCTAGTGATCCTCAGGGCTGTGTCTACCTCTAGTGGTCCTCAGGGCTGTGTCTACCTCTAGTGGTCCTCAGGGCTGTGTCTACCTCTAGTGATCCTCAGGGCTGTGTCTACCTCTAGTGGTCCTCAGGGCTGTGTTTACCTCTAGTGATCCTCAGGGCTGTGTCTACCTCTAGTGGTCCTCAGGGCTGTGTCTACCTCTAGTGGTCCTCAGGGCTGTGTCTCCCTCTAGTGATCCTCAGGGCTGTGTCTACCTCTAGTGGTCCTCAGGGCTGTGTCTACCTCTAGTGGTCCTCAGGGCTGTGTCTACCTCTAGTGGTCCTCAGGGCTGTGTCTCCCTCTAGTGATCCTCAGGGCTGTGTCTACCTCTAGTGGTCCTCAGGGCTGTGTCTCCCTCTAGTGGTCCTCAGGGCTGTGTCTCCCTCTAGTGATCCTCAGGGCTGTGTCTCCCTCTAGTGATCCTCAGGGCTGTGTCTACCTCTAGTGGTCCTCAGGGCTGTGTCTCCCTCTAGTGATCCTCAGGGCTGTGTCTACCTCTAGTGGTCCTCAGGGCTGTGTCTACCTCTAGTGGTCATCAGGGCTGTGTGTCTATCTCTAGTGATCCTCAGGGCTGTATATCTACCTCTAGTGGTCATCAGGGCTGTGTGTCTACCTCTAGTGGTCCTCAGGGCTGTGTCTACCTCTAGTGGTCATCAGGGCTGTGTGTCTACCTCTAGTGGTCATCAGGGCTGTGTGTCTACCTCTAGTGGTCCTCAGGGCTGTGTCTACCTCTAGTGGTCATCAGGGCTGTGTGTCTACCTCTACTGGTTCTCAGGGCTGTGTCTACCTCTAGTGATCCCCAGGGCTGTATATCTACCTCTAGTGATCCTCAGGGCTGTGTGTCTACCTCTAGTGGTCCTCAGGTCTGTGTCTACCTCTAGTGATCCCCAGGGCTGTGTGTCTACCTCTAGTGATCCTCAGGGCTGTGTGTCTACCTCTAGTGGTCCTCAGGGCTGTGTCTACCTCTAGTGGTCATCAGGGCTGTGTGTCTACCTCTACTGGTTCTCAGGGCTGTGTCTACCTCTAGTGATCCCCAGGGCTGTATATCTACCTCTAGTGATCCCCAGGGCTGTGTGTCTACCTCTAGTGATCCCCAGGGCTGTGTGTCTACCTCTAGTGGTCATCAGGGCTGTGTCTACCTCTAGTGATCATCAGGGCTGTATATCTACCTCTAGTGATCCTCAGGGCTGTGTGTCTACCTCTACTGGTCCTCAGGGCTGTGTCTACCTCTAGTGGTCATCAGGGCTGTGTGTCTACCTCTAGTGGTCATCAGGGCTGTATATCTACCTCTAGTGATCCCCAGGGCTGTGTCTACCTCTAGTGGTCATCAGGGCTGTGTCTACCTCTAGTGGTCATCAGGGCTGTATATCTACCTCTAGTGATCCCCAGGGCTGTATATCTACCTCTAGTGATCCCCAGGGCTGTATATCTACCTCTAGTGATCCCCAGGGCTGTATATCTACCTCTAGTGGTCATCAGGGCTGTGTATACCTTTAGTAATCCTCAGGGCTGTGTGTCTACCTCTAGTGGTCCTCAGGGCTGTGTGTCTACCTCTAGTGGTCATCAGGGCTGTGTGTCTACCTCTAGTGGTCCTCAGGGATGTGTCTACCTCTAGTGGTCATCAGGGCTGTATATCTACCTCTAGTGATCCTCAGGGCTGTGTGTCTACCTCTAGTGGTCATCAGGGCTGTGTCTACCTCTAGTGGTCATCAGGGCTGTATATCTACCTCTAGTGATCCTCAGGGCTGTATATCTACCTCTAGTGGTCCTCAGGGCTGTGTGTCTACCTCTAGTGGTCATCAGGGCTGTGTCTACCTCTAGTGGTCATCAGGGCTGTGTGTCTACCTCTAGTGATCCTCAGGGCTGTGTGTCTACCTCTAGTGGTCCTCAGGGCTGTATATCTACCTCTAGTGATCCCCAGGGCTGTGTGTCTACCTCTAGTGGTCATCAGGGCTGTGTCTACCTCTAGTGATCATCAGGGCTGTATATCTACCTCTAGTGATCCTCAGGGCTGTATATCTACCTCTAGTGATCCTCAGGGCTGTGTGTCTACCTCTAGTGGTCATCAGGGCTGTGTCTACCTCTAGTGGTCATCAGGGCTGTGTGTCTACCTCTAGTGATCCTCAGGGCTGTGTGTCTACCTCTAGTGGTCATCAGGGCTGTGTCTACCTCTAGTGGTCATCAGGGCTGTGTGTCTACCTCTAGTGATCCTCAGGGCTGTGTGTCTACCTCTAGTGGTCCTCAGGGCTGTATATCTACCTCTAGTGATCCCCAGGGCTGTGTGTCTACCTCTAGTGGTCATCAGGGCTGTGTCTACCTCTAGTGATCATCAGGGCTGTATATCTACCTCTAGTGATCCTCAGGGCTGTATATCTACCTCTAGTGGTCCTCAGGGCTGTGTGTCTACCTCTAGTGGTCATCAGGGCTGTGTCTACCTCTAGTGGTCATCAGGGCTGTGTCTACCTCTAGTGATCCTCAGGGCTGTGTCTACCTCTAGTGATCCTCAGGGCTGTGTCTACCTCTAGTGATCCTCAGGGCTGTGTCTACCTCTAGTGATCCTCAGGGCTGTGTGTCTACCTCTAGTGATCCTCAGGGCTGTATATCTACCTCTAGTGATCCTCAGGGCTGTGTGTCTACCTCTAGTGGTCCTCAGGGCTGTGTCTACCTCTAGTGGTCCTCAGGGCTGTGTCTCCCTCTAGTGATCCTCAGGGCTGTGTCTACTTCTAGTGGTCCTCAGGGCTGTGTGTCTACCTCTAGTGATCCTCAGGGCTGTGTGTCTACCTCTACTGGTCCTCAGGGCTGTGTCTACCTCTAGTGGTCATCAGGGCTGTGTGTCTACCTCTAGTGGTCCTCAGGGCTGTGTCTACCTCTAGTGGTCCTCAGGGCTGTGTCTACCTCTAGTGGTCCTCAGGGCTGTGTCTACCTCTAGTGATCCTCAGGGCTGTGTCTACCTCTAGTGGTCCTCAGGGCTGTGTTTACCTCTAGTGATCCTCAGGGCTGTGTCTACCTCTAGTGGTCCTCAGGGCTGTGTCTACCTCTAGTGGTCCTCAGGGCTGTGTCTACCTCTAGTGATCCTCAGGGCTGTGTCTACCTCTAGTGGTCCTCAGGGCTGTGTTTACCTCTAGTGATCCTCAGGGCTGTGTCTACCTCTAGTGGTCCTCAGGGCTGTGTCTACCTCTAGTGGTCCTCAGGGCTGTGTCTCCCTCTAGTGATCCTCAGGGCTGTGTCTACCTCTAGTGGTCCTCAGGGCTGTGTCTACCTCTAGTGGTCCTCAGGGCTGTGTCTACCTCTAGTGGTCCTCAGGGCTGTGTCTCCCTCTAGTGATCCTCAGGGCTGTGTCTACCTCTAGTGGTCCTCAGGGCTGTGTCTCCCTCTAGTGGTCCTCAGGGCTGTGTCTCCCTCTAGTGATCCTCAGGGCTGTGTCTCCCTCTAGTGATCCTCAGGGCTGTGTCTACCTCTAGTGGTCCTCAGGGCTGTGTCTACCTCTAGTGGTCATCAGGGCTGTGTGTCTATCTCTAGTGATCCTCAGGGCTGTATATCTACCTCTAGTGGTCATCAGGGCTGTGTGTCTACCTCTAGTGGTCCTCAGGGCTGTGTCTACCTCTAGTGGTCATCAGGGCTGTGTGTCTACCTCTAGTGGTCATCAGGGCTGTGTGTCTACCTCTAGTGGTCCTCAGGGCTGTGTCTACCTCTAGTGGTCATCAGGGCTGTGTGTCTACCTCTACTGGTTCTCAGGGCTGTGTCTACCTCTAGTGATCCCCAGGGCTGTATATCTACCTCTAGTGATCCTCAGGGCTGTGTGTCTACCTCTAGTGGTCCTCAGGTCTGTGTCTACCTCTAGTGATCCCCAGGGCTGTGTGTCTACCTCTAGTGATCCTCAGGGCTGTGTGTCTACCTCTAGTGGTCCTCAGGGCTGTGTCTACCTCTAGTGGTCATCAGGGCTGTGTGTCTACCTCTACTGGTTCTCAGGGCTGTATATCTACCTCTAGTGATCCCCAGGGCTGTATATCTACCTCTAGTGATCCTCAGGGCTGTGTGTCTACCTCTAGTGGTCCTCAGGTCTGTGTCTACCTCTAGTGATCCCCAGGGCTGTGTGTCTACCTCTAGTGATCCTCAGGGCTGTGTGTCTACCTCTAGTGATCCTCAGGGCTGTGTGTCTACCTCTAGTGGTCCTCAGGGCTGTGTCTACCTCTAGTGGTCATCAGGGCTGTGTGTCTACCTCTAGTGGTCCTCAGGGCTGTGTCTACCTCTAGTGGTCATCAGGGCTGTGTGTCTACCTCTACTGGTCCTCAGGGCTGTGTCTACCTCTAGTGATCCCCAGGGCTGTATATCTACCTCTAGTGATCCCCAGGGCTGTGTGTCTACCTCTAGTGATCCCCAGGGCTGTGTGTCTACCTCTAGTGGTCATCAGGGCTGTATATCTACCTCTAGTGATCCCCAGGGCTGTGTGTCTACCTCTAGTGGTCATCAGGGCTGTGTCTACCGCTAGTGGTCATCAGGGCTGTATATCTACCTCTAGTGATCCCCAGGGCTGTATATCTACCTCTAGTGATCCCCAGGGCTGTATATCTACCTCTAGTGATCCTCAGGGCTGTGTGTCTACCTCTAGTGGTCATCAGGGCTGTGTGTCTACCTCTAGTGGTCCTCAGGGATGTGTCTACCTCTAGTGGTCATCAGGGCTGTATATCTACCTCTAGTGATCCTCAGGGCTGTATATCTACCTCTAGTGGTCATCAGGGCTGTATATCTACCTCTAGTGGTCCTCAGGGCTGTGTCTCCCTCTAGTGATCCTCAGGGCTGTGTGTCTACCTCTAGTGGTCATCAGGGCTGTGTCTACCTCTAGTGGTCATCAGGGCTGTGTGTCTACCTCTAGTGGTCATCAGGGCTGTGTGTCTACCTCTAGTGGTCATCAGGGCTGTGTGTCTACCTCTAGTGGTCATCAGGGCTGTGTGTCTACCTCTAGTGGTCATCAGGGCTGTATATCTACCTCTAGTGATCCTCAGGGCTGTATATCTACCTCTAGTGGTCCTCAGGGCTGTGTCTCCCTCTAGTGATCCTCAGGGCTGTGTGTCTACCTCTAGTGGTCATCAGGGCTGTGTCTACCTCTAGTGGTCATCAGGGCTGTGTGTCTACCTCTAGTGATCCTCAGGGCTGTGTGTCTACCTCTAGTGGTCCTCAGGGCTGTATATCTACCTCTAGTGATCCCCAGGGCTGTGTGTCTACCTTTAGTGGTCATCAGGGCTGTGTCTACCTCTAGTGATCATCAGGGCTGTATATCTACCTCTAGTGATCCTCAGGGCTGTATATCTACCTCTAGTGATCCTCAGGGCTGTGTGTCTACCTCTAGTGGTCATCAGGGCTGTGTCTACCTCTAGTGGTCATCAGGGCTGTGTGTCTACCTCTAGTGATCCTCAGGGCTGTGTGTCTACCTCTAGTGGTCATCAGGGCTGTGTCTACCTCTAGTGGTCATCAGGGCTGTGTGTCTACCTCTAGTGATCCTCAGGGCTGTGTGTCTACCTCTAGTGGTCCTCAGGGCTGTATATCTACCTCTAGTGATCCCCAGGGCTGTGTGTCTACCTCTAGTGGTCATCAGGGCTGTGTCTACCTCTAGTGATCATCAGGGCTGTATATCTACCTCTAGTGATCCTCAGGGCTGTATATCTACCTCTAGTGATCCTCAGGGCTGTGTCTACCTCTAGTGATCCTCAGGGCTGTGTGTCTACCTCTAGTGATCCTCAGGGCTGTATATCTACCTCTAGTGATCCTCAGGGCTGTGTGTCTACCTCTAGTGGTCCTCAGGGCTGTGTCTACCTCTAGTGGTCCTCAGGGCTGTGTCTCCCTCTAGTGATCCTCAGGGCTGTGTCTACTTCTAGTGGTCCTCAGGGCTGTGTGTCTACCTCTAGTGATCCTCAGGGCTGTGTGTCTACCTCTACTGGTCCTCAGGGCTGTGTCTACCTCTAGTGGTCATCAGGGCTGTGTGTCTACCTCTAGTGGTCCTCAGGGCTGTGTGTCTACCTCTAGTGGTCCTCAGGGCTGTGTGTCTACCTCTAGTGGTCCTCAGGGCTGTGTCTACCTCTAGTGGTCATCAGGGCTGTGTGTCTACCTCTAGTGGTCCTCAGGGCTGTGTGTCTACCTCTAGTGGTCCTCAGGGCTGTGTGTCTACCTCTAGTGGTCCTCAGGGCTGTGTGTCTACCTCTAGTGGTCCTCAGGGCTGTGTCTACCTCTAGTGGTCATCAGGGCTGTGTCTACCTCTAGTGGTCCTCAGGGCTGTGTGTCTACCTCTAGTGGTCCTCAGGGCTGTGTCTACCTCTAGTGGTCCTCAGGGCTGTGTGTCTACCTCTAGTGGTCCTCAGGGCTGTGTGTCTACCTCTAGCGATCCTCAGGACTCTCATGATCCTGATGATGGTGGGGTTGATGGGTAGCGATGCGTTCATCTTCAGCTCCTCCAGAGTGATGCCCATGATGGACAGCAGCACTATGGCCAGGTCCAGCTGGTTCCACCTGGACATACACACACACACACTTTTGTGTCAAGATCCAATGACCGAGTGAGGAACAGTTTTTGTGTGTGTGTATGTGTGTGTGTGTATAGTGTGTGTGTGTAGTGTGTGTGTGTGTGTGTACCTGTCTTTAAAGAACCTGTGCAGTCCGAAGGCCACTAGTTTCAGCAGGGTCTCGATGATGAAGATACAGGTAAACAGGTAGTTACAGTACTTCAGAGCCTCCTCCAGATACTGGACACATACACACACACACACACACACACACACACACACACACACACACACACACACACACACACACACACACACACACACACACACAGTTAGTACCTCCTGTAGAAGTAAGAAGGTTCCAGAATGCCCAGACATAACACTATTAGAGTTATATAGTTTGACCATCAAGGTTACCAGCGGTTGGTAGATTTTCATACTTTCCTTGTTGCTATGGTTACCTAAGTTACATAATGGTAGTGTGGTTGCTATAGTTACCAATGTGCAGGGTTAGTTCTGTTACCCGAGGCTGGTTGTCGTGTGGTTGCTATAGTTACCTGAGACTGGTTTTCGTGTGGTTGCTATAGTTACCTGTGGCTGGTTGTGATGTGGTTGCTGTAGTTACCGATGTGCGGGGTTACTTCTGTTACCTGAGGCTGGTTGTCATGTGGTTGCTATAGTTACCTGAGACTGGTTGTAGTGTGGTTGCTATAGTTACCTGTGGCTGGTTGTAATGCTCCATGCTCATGGTGACGACGTTGATGCCGATGATGATGGTGATGAAGAGGTCCAGGTAGTGGCTGGTGCACAACGTGTGGATGGTGAGACGCACAGGGGAGTAGTCTGCATAGTAGGGCCTCTGTTGGGCCTCTGGAAAACACACACACACACACACACACACACACACACAAAACACACACACACACACACACACACACACACACACACACACACACACACACACACACACACACACACACAGTCAGAACACCTACATGTAGAGAGAGATACACACAGGTGTGGCACGTACGACAGAGGACCAGAGTGACATCACCAGAGACATTACTGAAGGAGTTGACATTCAGTAACAGGCAGTAACTATGACATCATCAGTAACATACAGTAACTATGACATCATCAGTAACTGACAGTAACTATGACATCATCAGTAACAGACAGTAACTGTGACATCATCAGTAACAGACAGTAACTTTAACATCATCAGTAACAGACAGTAACTATGACATCATCAGTAACAGACAGTAACTATGACATCATCAGTAACCGACAGTAACTGTGACATCATCAGTAACATACAGTAACTTTAACATCATCAGTAACAGACAGTAACTATGACATCATCAGTAACAGACAGTAACTATGACATCATCAGTAACCGACAGTAACTGTGACATCATCGGTAACAGACAGTAACTGTGACATTATCAGTAACAGACAGTAACTATGACATCATCAGTAACCGACAGTAACTGTGACATCATCGGTAACAGACAGTAACTGTGACATCATCAGTAACAGACAGTAACTATGACATCATCAGTAACAGACAGTAACTTTAACATCATCAGTAACAGACAGTAACTATGACATCATCAGTAACAGACAGTAACTATGACATCATCAGTAACTGACAGTAACTATGACATCATCAGTAACAGACAGTAACTGTGACATCATCAGTAACAGACAGTAACTTTAACATCATCAGTAAGAGACAGTAACTATGACATCATCAGTAACAGACAGTAACTATGACATCATCAGTAACCGACAGTAACTGTGACATCATCGGTAACAGACAGTAACTGTGACATCATCAGTAACAGACAGTAACTATGACATCATCAGTAACAGACAGTAACTGTGACATCATCAGTAACCGACAGTAACTGTGACATCATCGGTAACAGACAGTAACTGTGACATCATCAGTAACAGACAGTAACTATGACATCATCAGTAACAGACAGTAACTGTGACATCATCAGTAAGACAGTAACTATGACATCATCAGTAACTGACAGTAACTATGACATCATCAGTAACAGACAGTAACTGTGACATCATCAGTAACAGACAGTAACTGTGACATCATCAGTAACAGATAGTAACTGTGACATCATCAGTAACAGACAGTAACTATGAGACAGATGGTTTGGGAGTTGACATTCAGTCAATTCAGTCAGAAAGTGAAAAACCGCCCTAATTCAAAATAATGGAACCATTATTTTTTTTTTTTTTTTACAATTGAGGCTGATGTTGATATTGAATGAACCCCCAGCCCTGCTGAGACAAACTGGACAAACACGTGAGGTCATCCCAACGCCTGCTGGACTACCGCTTAGTGGCGTTGTGATTACTGAAGTCTAAAAATATGCCATTTATCTATTGGTCAACGGTTCCAGCTATGTTTCTGAGTCTGCTGCCCATCAAACCATGTTTTCCCGGCACGCCACCGACGATACCGTCTCATGTTTACAGGTACAGTAGCACCGACTGCATCGTACCGTAGTGTTTGTTAGAGAGATGATGCTGCTGTCAGTGTATAGACCTTAATCATGCATGTCCCAACGATGGGCCGACATCATGCCCACATTCAGAGCTAATGTAGCTAACGTAGCTAATATAGCTAACGTAGCTAACGTAGCTAATATAGCTAACGTAGCTAATAAAAGCTAACGTAGCTAATATAGCTAACGTAGCATACATAGCTAACGTAGATAACGTATCTAACGTAGCTAATATAGCTAACGTAGCTAACGTAGATAATGTAGCTAACGTAGCTAATGTAGCTAACATAGCTAAGCTGGTGTCCTGTGTGAATTGAAGTATGCTCCCTCTAATTCTCTCTCTCTCTCTCTCCCTCTTCTCCTGGAGGACCTGAGCCTTTGGGACCATGCCTCAGGACTACCTGACCTGATGACTCCTTGCTGTCCCCAGTCCACCTGGCCGTGCTGCTGCTCCAGTTTCAACTGTTCTGCCTGCGGCTATGAAACCATGACCTGTTCACCGGACGTGCAACCTGTCCCGGACCTGCTGTTTCCGACTCTCTCCCTCTACCGTACCTGCTGTCTCTAACTCTGAATGAAAAGTCAACTGACATTTACTCCTGAGGTGCTGACCTGTTGCACCCTCTACAACCACTGTGATTATTATTATTTGACCCTGCTGGTCATCTATGAACATTTGAACATCTTGGCCATGTTCTGTTATAATCTCCACCCGGCACAGCCAGAAGAGGACTGGCCACCCCACATAGCCTGGTTCCTCTCTAGGTTTCTTCCTAGGTTTTGGCCTTTCTAGGGAGTTTTTCCTAGCCACCGTGCTTCTACACCTGCATTGCTTGCTGTTTGGGGTTTTAAGCTGGGTTTCTTTACAGCACTTTGTGACATCTGATAATGTAAAAATTGCTTTATTAATAGAGTTGATTGATACTATAAAGATGTCAGCTGTAGCAGGGTTTATACTGTAGAGATATCAGCTGTAGCAGGGTTTATACTGTAGAGATATCAGCTGTAGCAGGGTTTATACTGTAGAGATATCAGCTGTAGCAGGGTTTATACTGTAGAGATATCAGCTGTAGCAGGGTTTATACTGTAGAGATATCAGCTGTAGCAGGGTTTATACTGTAGAGATATCAGCTGTAGCAGGGTTTATACTATAGAGATATCAGCTGTAGCAGGGTTTATACTGTAGAGATATCAGCTGTAGCAGGGTTTATACTGTAGAGATATCAGCTGTAGCAGGGTTTATACTGTAGAGATATCAGCTGTAGCAGGGTTTATACTGTAGAGATATCAGGTCAGCTGTAGCAGGGTTTATACTGTAGAGATATCAGCTGTAGCAGGGTTTATACTGTAGAGATATCAGCTGTAGCAGGGTTTATACTGTAGAGATATCAGCTGTAGCAGGGTTTATACTGTAGAGATATCAGCTGTAGCAGGGTTTATACTGTAGAGATATCAGGTGTAGCAGGGTTTATACTATAGAGATATCAGCTGTAGCAGGGTTTATACTGTAGAGATATCAGCTGTAGCAGGGTTTATACTGTAGAGATATCAGGTCAGCTGTAGCAGGGTTTATACTATAGAGATATCAGCTGTAGCAGGGTTTATACTATAGAGATATCAGCTGTAGCAGGGTTTATACTGTAGAGATATCAGGTGTAGCAGGGTTTATACTATAGAGATATCAGCTGTAGCAGGGTTTATACTGTAGAGATATCAGGTGTAGCAGGGTTTATACTGTAGAGATATCAGCTGTAGCAGGGTTTATACTGTAGAGATATCAGCTGTAGCAGGGTTTATACTGTAGAGATATCAGCTGTAGCAGGGTTTATACTGTAGAGATATCAGCTGTAGCAGGGTTTATACTATAGAGATATCAGGTCAGCTGTAGCAGGGTTTATACTGTAGAGATATCAGCTGTAGCAGGGTTTATACTATAGAGATATCAGCTGTAGCAGGGTTTATACTATAGAGATATCAGCTGTAGCAGGGTTTATACTATAGAGATATCAGCTGTAGCAGGGTTTATACTATAGAGATATCAGCTGTAGCAGGGTTTATACTGTGGAGATATCAGCTGTAGCAGGGTTTATACTGTAGAGATATCAGCTGTAGCAGGATTTATACTGTAGAGATATCAGCTGTAGCAGGGTTTATACTGTAGAGATATCAGCTGTAGCAGGGTTTATACTGTAGAGATATCAGCTGTAGCAGGATTTATACTGTAGAGATATCAGCTATAGCAGGGTTTATACTGTAGAGATATCAGCTGTAGCAGGGTTTATACTGTAGAGATATCAGCTGTAGCAGGATTTATACTGTAGAGATATCAGCTGTAGCAGGGTTTATACTGTAGAGATATCAGCTGTAGCAGGGTTTATACTATAGAGATATCAGCTGTAGCAGGGTTTATACTGTAGAGATATCAGCTGTAGCAGGGTTTATACTATAGAGATATCAGCTGTAGCAGGGTTTATACTGTAGAGATATCAGCTGTAGCAGGATTTATACTGTAGAGATATCAGTTGTAGCAGGGTTTATACTATAGAGATATCAGCTGTAGCAGGGTTTATACTGTGGAGATATCAGGTCAGCTGTAGCAGGGTTTATACTGT
>NW_027011844.1:235000-252500 GCF_036934945.1 Oncorhynchus masou masou | reverse complement strand
ATGAGGGTCACTGGTAATGATAGTGGATGGGAGTCACTGGTAATGATAGTGGATGGGGGTCACTGGTAATGTTAGTGGATGGGGGTCACTGGTAATGTTAGTGGATGGGGGGTCACTGGTAATGTTAGTGGATGGGGGGTCACTGGTAATGATAGTGGATGGGGGTCACTGGTAATGTTAGATAATGGGGGTGACTGGTAATGATAGTGGATGGGGGTCACTGGTAATGTTAGTGGATGGGGGTCACTGGTAATGTTAGTGGATGGGGGTCACTGGTAATGTTAGTGGATGGGGGTCACTTGTAATGTTAGTGGATGGGGGTCACTGGTAATGTTAGTGGATGGGGGTCACTGGTAATGTTAGTGAATGGGGGTCACTAGTAATGCGAGTGGATGAGGGTCATTGGTAATGTTAGTGGATGGGGGTCACTGGTAATGTTAGTGGATGGGGGTCACTGGTAATGTTAGTGGATGGGGGTCACTTGTAATGCGAGTGGATGAGGGTCACTGGTAATGTTAGTGGATGGGGGTCACTGGTAATGTTAGTGGATGTGGGGTCACTGGTAATGCGAGTGGATGGGGGGTCACTGGTAATGTTAGTGGATGGGGTCACTGGTAATGTTAGTGGATGGGGGTCACTGGTAATGATAGTGAATGGGGGTTACTGGTAATGTTAGTGGATGGGGTCACTGGTAATGTTAGTGGATGGGGGTCACTGGTAATGATAGTGGATGGAGGTCACTGGTAATGTTAGTGGATGGAGGTCACTGGTAATGATAGTGGATGGGGGTCACTGGTAATGTTAGTGGATGGGGGTCACTGGTAATGATAGTGGATGGGGTCACTGGTAATGCTAGTGGATGGGGGTCACTGGTAATGATAGTGGATGGGGGTCACTGGTAATGATAGTGGATGGGGGTCACTGGTAATGATAGTGGATGGGGGTCACTGGTAATGTTAATGGATGGGGGTCACTGGTAATGATAGTGGATGGGGGGTCACTGGTAATGTTAGTGGATGGGGGTGACTGGTAATGATAGTGGATGGGGTTACTGGTATTGATAGTGGATGGGGGTGACTGGTAATGATAGTGGATGGAGGGGTCACTGGTAATGATAGTGGATGGGGGTCACTGGTAATGATAGTGGATGGAGGGGTCACTGGTAATGATAGTGGATGGAGGTCACTGGTAATGATAGTGGATGGGGGTTACTGGTAATGCTAGTGGATGGAGGGGTCACTGGTAATGCTAGTGGATGTGGGGTCTGTTGGAAAAGCATTCCAGGTGAAGCTGGTTGAGAGAATGCCAAAAGTCTGCAAAGCTGTCATCAAGGTAAAGGGTGTCTACTTTGAGGAATCTCAAATATAAAATATATTTTGATTTGTTTAACACTTTTTTGTGGATACTACATGATTCCATATGTGTTATTTCATAGTTTTGATGTCTTCACTATTATTCTATAATGTAGAAAATAGTTTAAAATAAAGAAAAACCCTGGAATGAGTAGGTGTGTCCAACCTTTTGACTGGTACTGTATGGGTGTGTGTTTGTGTTAAATAAAATACAATCAAAATGTTATTGGTCACATACAGGTACAGGTACAGGTACATACAGATGGGAGTGTAGCGAAATGCTTGTGCTTTTAGTTCCGACCGTGCAGTAATATCCAACGAGTCATCTAACAATTATACACACAAGTTTAAAGGAATGAATAAGAATATGTACATATAAATGTATGGATGAGCAATGGCCGTGCGGCATAGGCAAGATGCAGTAGATGGTGTAGAGTACAGTATATACATATGAGATGAGTAATGTAGGGTATGTAAACAAAGTGGCATAGTTTAAACTGGCTAGTGATACATGTATTACATAAAGATGCAGTAGATGGTATAGAGTACAGTATATACATACGAGATGAGTAATGTAGGATATTGTCACGTTCGTCATAAGAAAGAGCGCCCTGGGGCGGCAGGGTAGCCTAGTGGTTAGAGCGTTGGACTAGTAACCGGAAGGTTGCAAGTTCAAACCCCCGAGCTGACGAGGTACAAATCTGTCGTTCTGCCCCTGAACAGGCAGTTAACCCACTGTTCCTAGGCCGTCATTGAAAATAAGAATTTGTTCTTAATTAACTGACTTGCCTAGTAAAATAAAGGTAAAATAAAATAAAAAATATAAAAGGCGCAGCGTGAGTAGAGTTCCACATATTTATTACAGTGAAACTTCAAAACAACGAAGAATTAACGAACGTGACAATATCCTACGAGCAGAGAGGCGCAACGCAGGTGGGAAAAAGGGACACGCGAAGCAACTATATTCAGCTGCCTCCGATTGGGAACCATACTCATAGAACTATAATAACTAGAAACCCCCCCTAGTCATGCTCTGACCTTTTACACCATAGAGAACACCGAGGGTCAGGGCGTGACAGTACCCCCCCCCCCAAAGGTGCGGACTCCGACCGCAAAACCTGAACCGAGAGAGAGTTTGGGGTGTGGAGCCGGCACAGGTCTCAACCGACTGATGACACGCTCTTCAGGGCGAGTGCAGGGAGCCGGCGACACAGGACGTACCAGACTGGGGAGGCGAACTGGAGGCCTGGTGATGTATACGCAGAGGAACTTAAAACACCTTCCCACCTCTCCACTGCTGTCCCTTCGATGTGGATAGGGGGGTGCTCCCTCGGCTGTTTCCAGAAGTCCACGATCATCTCCTTTGTTTTGTTGACGTTGAGTGTGAGGTTATTTTCCTGACACCACACTCCGAGGGCCCTCACCTCCTCCCTGTAGGCCGTCTCGTTGTTGTTGGTAATCAGGCCTACCACTGTTGTGTCGTCCGCAAACTTGATGATTGAGTTGGAGGTGTGTGTGGCCACGCAGTCGTGGGTGAACAGGGAGTACAGGAGAGGGCTGAGAAAACACCCTTGTGGGGCCCCAGTGTTGAGGATCAGCGGGGTGGAGATGTTGTTTCCTACCATCACCACCTGGGGGTGGCTCGTCAGAAAGTCCAGGACCAGGACGTGGCGATAGTTGTTTAGCTCAGTTACCTTAGCTTTCTTGGGAACAGGAACAATGGTGGACCTCTTGAAGCATGTGGGAGCAGCAGACTGGGATAGGGATTGATTGAATATGTCCGTAAACACACCAGCCAGCTGGTCTGCGCATGCTCTGAGGACGCGGCTGGGGATGCCGTCTGGGCCTGCAGCCTTGCGAGGGTTAACACGTTTAAATGTTTTACTCACCTCGGCTGCGGTGAAGGAGACCCCGCAGGTTTTGGTAGCGGGCCGTGTCAGTGGCACTGTATTCTTCTCAAAGCGTGCAAAGATGTTGTTTAGTTTGTCTGGGAGTAAAGACATCCTGGTCTGCGACGGGGCTGATTGACTGTAGACCCTGTATCGTGTGTGTGTGTGTATGTGCGCGCGTTAGTGTGTGTGCGTTAGTGTGTGTGTGTGTGTGTGCGCGTTAGTGTGTGTGTGTGTGTGTGTGTGTGTGTGTGTGTGTGTGTGTGCGCGTTAGTGTGTGTGTGTGTGTGTGTGTGTGTGTGTGTGTGTGTGTGTGTGTGTGTGTGTGTGTGTGTGTGTGTGCGCGCGTGTGTGTGCGCGTTAGTGTGTGTGTATGTGTGTGTGTTACCTGTACTCCCAGTATTCCAAACACAGTGAAGAAAGCGCAGCAGATGAGGACGATGTTTCCGATGGGTCTCAGAGACGTGATCAGAGTCTCCACTACCAGCTTCAGCCCTGGGGCTCGACTGATCACCCTGCAACACACACCTTACACATTATACACACACATACACACCACCCTACCTGAGAGGTCGTAGTGTGGTCGTAGTGTGGTTGTAGTGTGGTCGTAGTGTGGTTGTAGTGTGGTCCTACCTGAGAGGTCGTAGTGTGGTCCTACCTGAGGTCGTAGTGTGGTTGTAGTGTGGTCGTAGTGTGGTTGTAGTGTGGTCCTACCTGAGAGCTCATAGTGTGGCTGTAGTGTGGTTGTATTATGGTTGTAGTGTGGTTGTAGTGTGGTCGTAGTGTGGTCCTACCTGAGAGGTTGTAGTGTGGTCCTACCTGAGAGGTTGTAGTGTGGTCCTACCTGAGAGGTTGTAGTGTGGTCCTACCTGAGAGGTCGTAGTGTGGTCCTACCTGAGAGGTTGTAGTGTGGTCCTACCTGAGAGGTCGTAGTGTGGTCCTACCTGAGAGGTCGTAGTGTGGTCCTACCTGAGAGGTCGTAGTGTGGTCCTACCTGAGAGGTCGTAGTGTGGTCCTACCTGAGAGGTCGTAGTGTGGTCCTACCTGAGAGGTCGTAGTGTGGTCCTACCTGAGAGGTCGTGGTGTGGTCCTACCTGAGAGGTCGTGGTGTGGTCCTACCTGAGAGGTCGTAGTGTGGTCCTACCTGAGAGGTCGTGGTGTGCTCCTACCTGAGAGGTCGTAGTGTGGTCCTACCTGAGAGGTCGTAGTGTGGTCCTACCTGAGAGGTCGTAGTGTGGTCCTACCTGAGAGGTCGTAGTGTGGTCCTACCTGAGAGGTCGTAGTGTGGTCCTACCTGAGAGGTCGTAGTGTGGTCCTACCTGAGAGGTCGTAGTGTGGTCCTACCTGAGAGGTCGTAGTGTGGTCCTACCTGAGAGGTCGTGGTGTGCTCCTACCTGAGAGGTCGTGGTGTGGTCCTACCTGAGAGGTCGTAGTGTGGTCCTACCTGAGAGGTCGTAGTGTGGTCCTACCTGAGAGGTCGTAGTGTGGTCCTACCTGAGAGGTCGTAGTGTGGTCCTACCTGAGAGGTCGTGGTGTGGTCCTACCTGAGAGGTCGTAGTGTGGTCCTACCTGAGAGGTCGTAGTGTGGTCCTACCTGAGAGGTCGTAGTGTGGTCCTACCTGAGAGGTCGTAGTGTGGTCCTACCTGAGAGGTCGTAGTGTGGTCCTACCTGAGAGGTCGTAGTGTGGTCCTACCTGAGAGGTCGTAGTGTGGTCCTACCTGAGAGGTCGTAGTGTGGTCCTACCTGAGAGGTCGTAGTGTGCGTAGCAGTCGTAGTACTCTGAGGATTCCCAGAATGCGGTTCCCTCCAGTCAAGGCCAGAGAAACCAGGATGTCCACCAGAGAGACAAACACCAGGATCCCATCCAGAACATTCCAGCTGCTCTTCAGGTAGCTCTGTTTACCCCAGCAGAACCCCAACGCTACAATCTATAGACACAACATTAAGAAGACAATAACTCCAGGACCGACAACAGACTGAAACAGAGCGCAGACTGAAACAGACAGCAGACTGAGACAGACAACAGACTGAAACAGACAGCAGACTGAAACAGACAGCAGACTGAGACAGACAGCAAACTGAAACAGACAACAGACTGAAACAGACAACAGACTGAAACAGACAACAGACTGAAACAGACAGCAGACTGAAACAGACAACAGACTGAAACAGACAACAAACTGAAACAGACAACAGACTGAAACAGACAACAAACTGAAACAGACAACAGACTGAAACAGACAACAGACTGAAACAGACAGCAGACTGAAACAGACAACAGACTGAAACAGACAGCAGACTGAAACAGACAACAGACTGAAACAGACAGCAGACTGAAACAGACAACAGACTGAAACAGACAGCAGACTGAAACAGACAACAGACTGAAACAGACAACAAACTGAAACAGACAGCAGACTGAAACAGACAACAGACTGAAACAGACAACAGACTGAAACAGACAGCAGACTGAAACAGACAACAGACTGAAACAGACAGCAGACTGAAACAGACAACAGACTGAAACAGACAACAAACTGAAACAGACAGCAGACTGAAACAGACAACAGACTGAAACAGACAGCAGACTGAAACAGACAACAGACTGAAACAGACAACAAACTGAAACAGACAGCAGACTGAAACAGACAACAGACTGAAACAGACAACAGACTGAAACAGACAGCAGACTGAAACAGACAACAGACTGAAACAGACAGCAGATTGAAACAGACAGCAGACTGAAACAGACAACAAACTGAAACAGACAACAAACTGAAACAGACAGCAGACTGAAACAGACAACAGACTGAAACAGACAACAAACTGAAACAGACAGCAGACTGAAACAGACAACAGACTGAAACAGACAGCAGACTGAAACAGACAACAGACTGAAACAGACAGCAGACTGAAACAGACAACAGACTGAAACAGACAACAGACTGAAACAGACAGCAGACTGAAACAGACAGCAGACTGAAACAGACAACAGACTGAAACAGACAACAAACTGAAACAGACAACAGACTGAAACAGACAGCAGACTGAAACAGACAGCAGACTGAAACAGACAGCAGACTGAAACAGACAGCAGGCTGAAACAGACAGCAGACTGAAACAGACAGCAGGCTGAAACAGACAGCAGACTGAAACAGACAGCAGACTGAGACAGACAACAAACTGAAACAGACAGCAGACTGAAACAGACAACAGACTGAAACAGACAGCAGACTGAAACAGACAGCAGACTGAAACAGACAACAAACTGAAACAGACAACAGACTGAAACAGACAGCAGACTGAAACAGACAACAAACTGAAACAGACAGCAGACTGAAACAGACAGCAGACTGAAACAGACAGCAGACTGAAACAGACAGCAGACTGAAACAGACAGCAGACAGAAACAGACAACAGACTGAAACAGACAGCAGACTGAGACAGACAGCAGACTGAAACAGACAGTAGACTGAAACAGACAACAAACTGAAACAGACAACAGACTGAAACAGACAACAGACTGAAACAGACAACAGGCTGAAACAGACAGCAGACTGAAACAGACAACAGACTGAAACAGACAGCAGACAGAAACAGACAACAAACTGAAACAGACAACAGACTGAAACAGACAACAGACTGAGACAGACAGCAGACTGAAACAGACAGCAGACAGAAACAGACAGCAGACTGAAACAGACAGCAGACTGAAACAGACAGCAGACTGAAACAGACAGCAGACTGAAACAGACAACAGACTGAAACAGACAGCAGACTGAAACAGACAGCAGACTGAAACAGACAGCAGACTGAAACAGACAGCAGACTGAAACAGACAGCAGACTGAAACAGACAACAGACTGAAACAGACAGCAGACTGAAACAGACAGACAACAGACTGAAACAGACAGCAGACTGAAACAGACAGCAGACTGAAACAGACAGCAGACTGAAACAGACAGCAGACTGAAACAGACAGCAGACTGAAACAGACAGCAGACTGAAACAGACAGCAGACTGAAACAGACAGCAGACTGAAACAGAACAGACTGAAACAGACAGCAGACTGAAACAGACAGCAGACTGAAACAGACAACAGACAGAAACAGACAGCAGACTGAAACAGACAACAGACTGAAACAGACAGCAGACTGAAACAGACAACAAACTGAAACAGACAACAGACAGAAACAGACAGCAGACTGAAACAGACAACAGACTGAAACAGACAGCAGACTGAAACAGACAACAGACTGAAACAGACAAACAGACTGAAACAGACAGCAGACTGAAACAGACAGCAGACTGAAACAGACAGCAGACTGAAACAGACACAGACTGAAACAGACAACAGACTGAAACAGACAGCAGACTGAAACAGACAGCAGACTGAAACAGACAACAAACTGAAACAGACAGCAGACTGAAACAGACAGCAGACTGAAACAGACAGCAGACAGAGACAGACAACAGACTGAAACAGACAGCAGACTGAGACAGACAGCAGACTGAAACAGACAGCAGACTGAAACAGACAGCAGACTGAAACAGACAGCAGACAGAAACAGACAACAGACTGAAACAGACAGCAGACTGAGACAGACAGCAGACTGAAACAGACAGTAGACTGAAACAGACAACAAACTGAAACAGACAACAGACTGAAACAGACAACAGACTGAAACAGACAACAGACTGAAACAGACAGCAGACTGAAACAGACAACAGACTGAAACAGACAGCAGACTGAGACAGACAGCAGACTGAAACAGACAGCAGACTGAAACAGACAACAGACTGAAACAGACAACAGACTGAAACAGACAGCAGACTGAAACAGACAACAGACTGAAACAGACAGCAGACTGAAACAGACAGCAGACTGAAACAGACAGCAGACTGAAACAGACAGCATGCTGAAACAGACAGCAGACTGAAACAGACAACAGACTGAAACAGACAACAGACTGAGACAGACAGCAGACTGAAACAGACAACAGACTGAAACAGACAGCAGACTGAAACAGACAGCAGACTGAAACAGACAGCAGACTGAAACAGACACCAGACTGAAACAGACAACAGACTGAAACAGACAACAGACTGAAACAGACAACAGACTGAAACAGACAACAAACTGAAACAGACAGCAGACTGAAACAGACAGCAGACTGAAACAGACAGCAGACAGAAACAGACAACAAACTGAAACAGACAACAGACTGAAACAGACAACAGACTGAAACAGACAGCAGACTGAAACAGACAGCAGACTGAAACAGACAGCAGACTGAGACAGACAGCAGACTGAAACAGACAACAGACAGAAACAGACAGCAGACTGAAACAGACAGCAGACTGAAACAGACAGCAGACTGAAACAGACAACAGACTGAAACAGCAGACTGAAACAGACAACAGACAGAAACAGACAGCAGACTGAAACAGACAGCAGACTGAAACAGACAGCAGACTGAAACAGACAGCAGACTGAAACAGACAACAGACTGAGACAGACAGCAGACTGAAACAGACAGCAGACAGAAACAGACAGCAGACTGAAACAGACAACAGACTGAGACAGACAGCAGACTGAAACAGACAGCAGACAGAAACAGACAGCAGACTGAAACAGACAGCAGACTGAAACAGACAACAGACTGAGACAGACAGCAGACTGAAACAGACAGCAGACAGAAACAGACAGCAGACTGAAACAGACAACAGACTGAGACAGACAACAAACTGAAACAGACAGCAGACTGAAACAGACAGCAGACTGAAACAGACAACAAACTGAAACAGACAGCTGACTGAAACAGACAGCAGACTGAAGCAGACAACAGACTGAAACAGACAGCAGACTGAAACAGACAGCAGACTGAAACAGACAGCAGACTGAAACAGACAGCAGACTGAAACAGACAGCAGACTGAGACAGACAGCAGACTGAAACAGACAACAGACTGAAACAGACAACAGACTGAAACAGACAGCAGACTGAAACAGACAGCAGACAGAAACAGACAGCAGACTGAAACAGACAGCAGACTGAAACAGACAGCAGACTGAAACAGACAACAAACTGAAACAGACAGCAGACTGAAACAGACAGCAGACTGAAACAGACAGCAGACTGAAACAGACAACAAACTGAAACAGACAGCAGACTGAAACAGACAGCAGACTGAAACAGACAGCAGACTGAAACAGACAGCAGACTGAGACAGACAGCAGACTGAAACAGACAACAGACTGAAACAGACAACAGACTGAAACAGACAGCAGACTGAAACAGACAGCAGACAGAAACAGACAGCAGACTGAAACAGACAGCAGACTGAAACAGACAGCAGACTGAAACAGACAACAAACTGAAACAGACAGCAGACTGAAACAGACAGCAGACTGAAACAGACAGCAGACTGAAACAGACAACAAACTGAAACAGACAGCAGACTGAAACAGACAGCAGACTGAAACAGACAGCAGACTGAAACAGACAGCAGACTGAAACAGACAGCAGACTGAAACAGACAACAGACTGAAACAGAGATCAGACTGAAACAGACAGCAGACTGAAACAGACAACAGACTGAAACAGACAACAGACTGAAACAGACAGCAGACTGAAACAGACAGCAGACTGAAACAGACAGCAGACTGAAACAGACAGCAGACTGAAACAGACAGCAGACTGAAACAGACAGCAGACTGAAACAGACAACAGACTGAAACAGACAGCAGACTGAAACAGACAACAGACTGAAACAGACAACAGACTGAAACAGACAACAGACTGAAACAGACAGCAGACTGAAACAGACAGCAGACTGAAACAGACAGCATGCTGAAACAGACAGCAGACTGAAACAGACAACAGACTGAAACAGACAACAGACTGAAACAGACAGCAGACTGAAACAGACAACAGACTGAAACAGACAACACTGAAACAGACAACTGAAACAGACAGACTGAAACAGACAGCAGACTGAAACAGACAACAGACTGAAACAGACAGCAGACTGAAACAGACAGCAGACTGAAACAGACAGCAGACTGAAACAGACAGCAGACTGAAACAGACAACAGACTGAAACAGACAGCAGACTGAAACAGACAACAGACTGAAACAGACAACAGACTGAAACAGACAACAGACTGAAACAGACAACAGACTGAAACAGACAGCAGACTGAAACAGACAGCAGACTGAAACAGACAGCAGACTGAAACAGACAGCAGACTGAAACAGACAGCAGACTGAAACAGACAACAGACAGAAACAGACAGCAGACTGAAACAGACAACAGACTGAAACAGACAGCAGACTGAAGCAGACAACAAACTGAAACAGACAACAGACAGAAACAGACAGCAGACTGAAACAGACAACAGACTGAAACAGACAGCAGACTGAAGCAGACAACAAACTGAAACAGACAACAGACTGAAACAGACAGCAGGCTGAAACAGACAGCAGACTGAGACAGACAGCAGGCTGAAACAGACAGCAGACTGAAACAGACAACAGACTGAAACAGACAACAGACTGAAACAGACAGCAGACTGAAACAGACAGCAGACTGAAACAGACAACAAACTGAAACAGACAGCAGACTGAAACAGACAGCAGACTGAAACAGACAGCAGACAGAGACAGACAACAGACTGAAACAGACAGCAGACTGAGACAGACAGCAGACTGAAACAGACAGCAGACTGAAACAGACAGCAGACTGAAGCAGACAACAGGCTGAAACAGACAGCAGACAGAAACAGACAGCAGGCTGAAACAGACAACAGACTGAAACAGACAGCAGACTGAAACAGACAGCAGACTGAGACAGACAGCAGACTGAAACAGACAGCAGACTGAAACAGACAACAGACTGAAACAGACAGCAGACTGAAACAGACAGCAAACTAAAACAGATGGTAGTATTACCTTGACAGTCATCTCAGCCAGGAAGATGATAGTGAACACGTAGTTGGAGACACCCAGAAACACTCTCTCCTGGAGGGAGGGAGAGTAGGAGAGACAGTATATTACAGCAGAGAGTTTCTAGTTGGAGACACTCAGAAACACTCTCCTAGAGGGAGGGAGAGTAGGAGAGACAGTATATTAGGGCAGAGAGTTTCTAGTTGGAGACACTCAGAAACACTCGGTCCTGGAGGGAGGGAGAGTAGGAGAGACAGTATATTACAGCAGAGAGTTTCTAGTTGGAGACAGAAACACTCTCTCCTGGAGGGAGGGAGAGTAGGAGAGACAGTATATTACAGCAGAGAGTTTCTAGTTGGAGACACTCAGAAACACTCTCCTGGAGGGAGAGTAGGAGAGACAGTATATTACAGCAGAGAGTTTCTAGTTGGAGACACTCAGAAACACTCTCCTGGAGGGAGGGAGAGTAGGAGAGACAGTATATTACAGCAGAGAGTTTCTAGTTGGAGACACTCAGAAACACTCGGTCCTGGAGGGAGGGAGAGTAGGAGAGACAGTATATTACAGCAGAGAGTTTCTAGTTGGAGACACTCAGAAACACTCGGTCCTGGAGGGAGGGAGAGTAGGAGAGACAGTATATTACAGCAGAGAGTTTCTAGTTGGAGACACCCAGAAACACTCGGTCCTGGAGGGAGGGAGAGTAGGAGAGACAGTATATTACAGCAGAGAGTTTCTAGTTGGAGACACCCAGAAACACTCGGTCCTGGAGGGAGGGAGAGTAGGAGAGACAGTATATTACAGCAGAGAGTTTCTAGTTGGAGACACTCAGAAACACTCGGTCCTGGAGGGAGGGAGAGTAGGAGAGACAGTATATTAGGGCAGAGAGTTTCTAGTTGGAGACACTCAGAAACACTCGGTCCTGGAGGGAGGGAGAGTAGGAGAGACAGTATATTACAGCAGAGAGTTTCTAGTTGGAGACACTCAGAAACACTCTCCTGGAGGGAGGGAGAGTAGGAGAGACAGTATATTACAGCAGAGAGTTTCTAGTTGGAGACACTCAGAAACACTCGGTCCTGGAGGGAGGGAGAGTAGGAGAGACAGTATATTACAGCAGAGAGTTTCTAGTTGGAGACACTCAGAAACACTCGGTCCTGGAGGGAGGGAGAGTAGGAGAGACAGTATATTACAGCAGAGAGTTTCTAGTTGGAGACACTCAGAAACACTCTCCTGGAGGGAGGGAGAGTAGGAGAGACAGTATATTACAGCAGAGAGTTTCTAGTTGGAGACACTCAGAAACACTCTCTCCTGGAGGGAGGGAGAGTAGGAGAGACAGTATATTACAGCAGAGAGTTTCTAGTTGGAGACACTCAGAAACACTCTCCTGGAGGGAGGGAGAGTAGGAGAGACAGTATATTACAGCAGAGAGTTTCTAGTTGGAGACACTCAGAAACACTCGGTCCTGGAGGGAGGGAGGGGGAGTAGGAGAGACAGTATATTAGGGCAGAGAGTTTCTAGTTGGAGACACTCAGAAACACTCTCCTGGAGGGAGGGAGGGAGAGTAGGAGAGACAGTATATTACAGCAGAGAGTTTCTAGTTGGAGACACTCAGAAACACTCTCCTGGAGGGAGGGAGAGTAGGAGAGACAGTATATTACAGCAGAGAGTTTCTAGTTGGAGACACTCAGAAACACTCTCCTGGAGGGAGGGAGGGAGAGTAGGAGAGACAGTATATTACAGCAGAGGGTTTCTAGTTGGAGACACTCAGAAACACTCTCCTGGAGGGAGTGTAGGCGAGACATCGCAAGACATCTGGGAACGATTAGCTGGGGTTCAGGGTTTGAGAAGCTTAGCGAAACAACCAAGGCCGGGGTTCGGGGTTCGAGAAGTCAACGAAAGAAGTGAAAAAAATATTTCATTAGTTGTTAATTTTCTCCTAATCTAAAAGGAACAACCTTGGATTGGAGCTAAATATCTTAAATAGTTGAACATGTTATTTCTCCAACCTCTTGAAGGTGACAAACTGACATGTTTTCATTTTTGTTAAAAAAAACACAAAAAAAGGACTTTATATCAAAGTAGTGGTTTTGATTTGACGGCCTACACACGCGTAGTTCCGACGGCAAACGACCGTTAGACTAGACAATGCGTTTCTACGTACGAGCTTAGTTGTTCCGACGACCGTTTGACCAGACGATGCGTTTCTACGTACGAGCTTAGTTGTTCCAACGACCATTAGACCAGACGATGCGTTTCTACATACGAGCTTAGTTGTTCTGACGACCGTTAGACCAGACGATGCGTTTCTACATACGAGCTTAGTTGTTCTGACGACCGTTAGACCAGACGATGCGTTTCTACATACGAGCTTAGTTGTTCCGACGACCGTTAGACCAGACGATGCTTTTCTACGTACGAGCTTAGTTGTTCTGACGACCGTTAGACCAGACGATGCGTTTCTACATACGAGCTTAGTTGTTCTGACGACCGTTAGACCAGACGATGCGTTTCTACGTACGAGCTTAGATGTTCCGACGACCGTTAGACCAGACGATGCGTTTCTACATACGAGCTTAGATCTTCCAACGACCGTTTGACCAGACGATGCGTTTCTACGTACGAGCTTAGATGTTCCAACGACCGTTTGACCAGACGATGCGTTTCTACGTACGAGCTTAGTTGTTCCACCGACCGTTAGACCAGACGATGAATATGCCAGCTAGCTAACATATTCATGTTTCACCTATTTCACTCTGATTTATGATACAGTGGCATAAACAATATGCTTAGCTACAGTGGTTCCTCCTTTAAAAGTTTGCGAGTTCACACCGTGGGACTTAGAGGTACCCAGCATCACGGCTCCAGACCACAACAAGGGGGACTTATAGGTACCCAGCATCACGGCTTCAGACCACAACCAGGGGGAGTTAAAGGTACCCAGCGTCACGGCTCCCGACCACCACAAGGGGAAGTTAGAGGTACCCAGCATCACGGCTCCAGACCACCACCAGGGGGAGTTAGAGTTCCCCAGCATCACGGCTTCATTTCTCCAGACCACCACAAGGGGGAGTTAGAGGTACCCAGCGTCACGGCTCCAGACCCCCACCAGGGGGAGTTAGAGGTACCCAGCGTCACGGCTCCCGACCAGCACAAGGGGAAGTTAGAGGTACCCAGCATCACGGCTCCAGACCACCACAAGGGGAAGTTAGAGGTACCAAGCATCACGGCTTCATTTCTCCAGACCACCACAAGGGGAAGTTAGAGGTACCCAGCATCACGGCTCCAGACCCCCACCAGGGGGAGTTAGAGGTACCCAGCGTCACGGCTCCAGACCCCCACCAGGGGGACGTAGAGGTACCCAGCATCACGGCTCCAGACCACCACAAGGGGAAGTTAGAGGCACCTAGGATCACGGCTCCAGACCCCCACCAGGGGGAGTTAGAGGTACCCAGCGTCACGGCTCCCGACCACCACCAGGGGGACTTAGAGGTACCCAGCATCACAGCTCCAAACCACCACCAGGGGGCGTAGAGGGACCCAGCATCATGGCCCCAGACCACCACAAGGGAGAGTTAGAGGTACCCAGCGTCACGGCTCCAGACCACCACCAGGGGGACTTAGAGGTACCCAGCATCACGGCTCCAGACCACCACCAGGGGGACTTAGAGGTACCCAGCATCACGGCTCCAGACCCCCACCAGGGGGAGTTAGAGGTACCCAGTGTCACGGCTCCAGACCACCACCAGGGGGAGTTAGATCACTCATTATGCATTTGGGTCCCAAGGTTTTTATATGACCAATCATATTGAGTGGTTCCAATGACGAATTTGACGCGAGCCACCGCTCCCTGGTGACTTTCTTCAGCAAAGATGGCTGACAAAACTTTACGGTGGAAACAAACGGAAGTAATTATAACGTCATAACGAGTCAAGCAAAACATTTACAATCGAGAGGAATATGTTAGTTAATGTAGAGACGAATGATTGTGCATCATTTTCTGTCATAAAGTTAATTTACAAAAATCGTGATTTAGCAAGTTAGCTAACATTAGCCAGCCACCTAGCTGGTGTTATGAAATGAGTACAGTATGACATATGTTTAATGTTTTTAGGGACTCCTGAGAAAACCAGTAAACCAGGCTGTCGTCTTGGGAAACAGTGGATGTAAAGAATCTAGCTAGCTGAAAGCATTTACCACAAATTGAATGTACAATTGTGTAAGCTTGCCTTGCAATACAGCTGAAGTAACATAGCTAGGTCACTATTTACTTTCTTATTGTGTAGTGGAGGATCAAAATAACTGTATGCCTATGGATGTGTAGCTAGCTACAGTATGTAGCCGATCTGTATACCTATGGATGTGTAGCTGGCTACAGTATGTAGCCGATCTGTGTGTCTATGGATGTGTAGCTAGCTACAGTATGTAGCCGATCTGTGTGCCTATGGATGTGTAGCTAGCTACAGTATGTAGCCAATCTGTGTGGCTATGGATGTGTAGCTAGCTACAGTATGTAGCCGATCTGTGTGCCTATGGATGTGTAGCTAGCTACAGTATGTAGCCAATCTGTGTGCCTATGGATGTGTAGCTGGCTACAGTATGTAGCCGATCTGTGTACCTATGGATGTGTAGCTAGCTACAGTATGTAGCCAATCTGTGTGCCTATGGATGTGTAGCTAGCTACAGTATGTAGCCAGTCTGTGTGCCTATGGATGTGTAGCTAGCTACAGTATGTAGCCGATCTGTGTGCCTATGGATGTGTAGCTAGCTACAGTATGTAGCCGATCTGTGTATGGACCCTAAAATGTTAGGTTCTGATCTAATATTCATATGAACCTCAGCTATCATAGTTGTTGTATCGACTTCAAGTCTGAAATGGCATTAATAATGAAGCCTAACCAACCACATTGAAATAGGGTTCGAGAAGGTAAAGTAAAAATAGGGTTCTAGAAGGTAAAGTAAAAATAGGGTTCTAGAAGGTAAAGTAAATATAGGGTTCTAGAAGGTAATGTAAAAATAGGGTTCTAGAAGGTAAAGTAAAAATAGGGTTCTAGAAGGTAAAGTAAAAATAGGGTTCTAGAAGGTAATGTAAAAATAGGGTTCTAGAAGGTAATGTAAAAATAGGGTTCTAGAAGGTAAAGTAAAAATAGGGTTCTAGACGGTAAAGTAAAAATAGGGTTCTAGAAGGTAAAGTGAAAATAGTGTTATAGAAGGTAAAGTAAAAATAGGGTTCTAGAAGGTCAAGTATAAATAGGGTTCTAGAAGGTAAAGTAAAAATAGGGTTCTAGAAGGTAAAGTAAAAATAGGGTTCTAGGAGGTCAAGTATAAATAGGGTTCTAGAAGGTAAAGTATAAATAGGGTTCTAGAAGGTAAAGTATAAATAGGGTTCTAGAAGGTAAAGTATAATGCATCAATACTGGTATATAGTAAAATAGGGTATAACACCAGCCCTAGTGTCTTACGGTGCTGTGAGGCAGAATGCCGGGTCTCTCCAGAGCGATGGTGATGCAGTTGAGGAAGATGAAGAGGAGGACCACGTGATCAAACATCTTATGAGATATCATCCCCTTAGCCCACACACGGAACCTAGAGGAGGGAGGGAGAGAGGAGGGGGTGGGGGTGGGAGGGTGAGGTGAGGGAGGGGGTGGGAGGAGGAAGGAGGGTATGGGGGGTGAGGTGAGGGAGGGTGGGAGAAAGAGGGGGAGGGGGATGTGGATGGGATGAGGGAGTGGAGTGGGGGAGGGAGGGGAGGAGAGGGGGAAGGGGATGGGGTGAGGGGGGGGGAAAGAGGGGGTGAGGAGGGGGGAGAGGGGAGGGGGAGAGAGGGGATGGGTGAGGGGGGGAAAGAGGGGGTGAGGAGGGAGAGAGAGGGGAGGGGGAGAGAGGGGATGGGGTGAGGGAGGGGAAAGGAGATGTGAGGAGGGGGAGAGAGGGGATGGGGTGAGGGAGGGGAAAGGAGATGTGAGGAGGGGGAGAGAGGGGATGGGGTGAGGGAGGGAGGGTGAGAGAGGTGGGAGGGAGGGAGGGAGGGAGGGAGGGGGAAATCAGCACAGAGGAGGAAGATACAGTATTTATGAGAAGGTAAGACAACAAGTATGTGTGTGTGTGTGTGTGCGTGCGCGAGTGTGTGTGTGTGTGTGCGTGCGTGTGTGTGTGTGTGTATGTGTGACTCACGAGTTCCGAGGGGAGAACAGGTAGAGGTTCCAGTCTTCATGTTCTCTACACCAGCGCGGCTTGTAGCTCTGCAGCGTTCTCCTGACCCTGAACCACAGGTTCTACAGAGGACAGAGGTCAGAGGTCAGCATGACACACACTC